>NC_050101.1:17515570-17518070 GCF_902167145.1 Zea mays | reverse complement strand
ACGGAGGGAAAACGACATGGAGGCATGCGACGAACTGAGGCTCCGGCACGGAGGCGCGCGGCGACGGGCGGCAGGGATGTTCGTCCTTGCGTTTGGGCTGAAAACGAGGTGTTCGCCATGGCGCGCGGTCCGAAAACAACGGTTCGGCCACGGTCCGAAAACGGGCTAAGTCCCAGCGTTTGGAAAGACACCGAACCTAAAGTGCATGTCTGGAGTGAAGGTCAAGGTGGAACGGAGGGAAAACGGGAGGAGGCGCGCGGCGACGGGCGGCATGGCTGTTCGGCCTTGCGTTTGGGCTGAAAACGAGGGTTTCGCCATGGCGCGCGGGCCGAAAACGGCGGCTGGGGCACGGCCTCGGAAATAAGCCAAGTCCAAGCGTGTGGAAAGACACCGAAGCTAATGTGTATGTCTTGGGTGAAGGGCACGGTGGAACGGAGGGAAAACGACACGGAGGCGCACGGCGACGGGCGGCATGGCTGTTCGGCCTTGCGTTTGGGCTGAAAACGAGGGTTTCGCCATGGCGCGCGGGCCAAAAACAGCGGCTGGGGCACGGCCTCGGAAATAAGCTAAGTCCAAGCATGTGGAAAGACACCGAAGCTAATGTGTATGTCTTGGGTGAAGGGCACGGTGGAACGGAGGGAAAACGACACGGAGGCCCGCGGCGACGGGCGGCAGGGCTGTTCGGCCATGCGTCTGGGCTAAAAACAGGTGGTTCGCCATGGCGCGCAGGCCGGAAATGGTGGCTGTGGCACGAACCCGAAAATAAACTAAGTCCAAGCATGTGGAAACACACCGAACCTAAAGTGGATGTCTTTGGTGAAGGGCACAGTGGAACGGAGGGAAAACGACACGGAGGCACGCGGCGACGGGCGGCAGGGCTGTTCGGCCTTGCGTATGGGCTGAAAACGAGGGGTTCGCCATGGCGCACGGGCCGAAAACGGAGGCTCGGGCACGACCTCCAAAATTAGCTAAGTCCAAGCTTGTGGAAAGACACCGAACCTAAAGTGCATGTCTTAAGTGAAGGGCAAGGTGGAACGGAGGGAAAACGGGAGGAGGCGCGCGGCGACGGGCGGCAGGGCTGTTCGGCCTTGCGTTTGGGCTGAAAACGAGGGGTTCGCCATGGCGCACGGGCCGAAAATTGAGGCTGGGGCACGACCCCGAAAATAAGCTAAGTCCAAGCATGTGGAAAGACACCGAACCTAAAGTGCATGTCTTGAGTGAAGGGCACGGTGGAACGGAGGGAAAACGGGAGGAGGCGTGCTGCCACGGGCGGCAGGGCTGTTTGGCCTTGCGTTTGGGCTGAAAACGAGGTGTTCGCCATGGTGCGCGGGCCGAAAACTGAGGCTCGGGCACGACCCCGAAAATAAGCTAAGTCCAAGCATGTGGAAAGACACCGAACCTAAAGTGCATGTCTTGAGTGAAGGGCAAGGTGGAACGGAGGGAAAACGGGAGGAGGCGCGCTGCCACGGGCGGCAGGGCTGTTCGGCCTTGCGTTTGGGCTGAAAACGAGGTGTTCGCCATGGCGCGCGGGCTGAAAACTGAGGTTCGGCCACGACCGCGAAAACGGGCTAAGTCCAAGCGTGTGGAAAGACACCGAACCTAAAGTGCATGTCTTGAGTGAAGGGCAAGGTGGAACGGAGGGAAAACGGGAGGAGGCGCGCTGCCACGGGCGGCAGGGCTGTTCGGCCTTGCGTTTGGGGGCTGAAAACGAGGTGTTCGCCATGGCGCGCGGGCTGAAAACTAAGGTTCGGCCACGGCCGCGAAAACGGGCTAAGTCCAAGCGTGTGGAAAGGCACCGAACCTAAAGTGCATGTCTTGAGTGAAGGGCAAGGTGGAACGGAGGGAAAACGGGAGGAGGCGCGCTGCCACGGGCGGCAGGGCTGTTCGGCCTTGCGTTTGGGCTGAAAAGGAGGTGTTCGCCATGGCGCGCGGGCTGAAAACTGAGGTTCGGCCACGGCCGCGAAAACGGGCTAAGTCCAAGCGTGTGGAAAGACACCGAACCTAAAGTGCATGTCTTGAGTGAAGGGCAAGGTGGAACGGAGGGAAAACGGGAGGAGGCGCGCTGCCACAGGCGGCAGGGCTGTTCGGCCTTGCGTTTGGGCTGAAAACGAGGGGTTCGCCCTGGCGCACGGGCCGAAAACTGAGGCTCAGGCACGACCCCGAAAATAAGCTAAGTCCAAGCATGTGGAAAGACACCGAACCTAAAGTGCATGTCTTGAGTGAAGGGCAAGGTGGAACGGAGGGAAAACGGGAGGAGGCGCGCTGCCAGGGGCGGCAGGGCTGTTCGGCCTTGCGTTTGGGCTGAAAACGAGGTGTTCGCCATGGCGCGCGGGCTGAAAACTGAGGTTCGGCCACGGCCGCAAAAACGGGCTAAGTCCAAGCGTGTGGAAAGACACCGAACCTAAAGTGCATGTCTTGAGTGAAGGGCAAGGTGGAACGGAGGGAAAACGGGAGGAGGCGCGCTGCCACGGGCGGCAGGGCTGTTCGGCCTTGCGTTTGG
>NC_050101.1:17470570-17483070 GCF_902167145.1 Zea mays | reverse complement strand
GGTGTTCGCCATGGCGCACGGGCCGAAAACGGAGGCTCGGGCACGAACTCGAAAATAAGCTAAGTCCAAGCATGTGGAAAGACACCGAATCTAAAGTGTATTTCTTCGGTGAAGGGCACAGTGGAACGGAGGGAAAACGACACGGAGGCACGCGACGAACCGAGGCTCGGGCACGGAGGCGCGGGGCGACGGGCGGCAGGGCTGTTCGTCCTTGCGTTTGGGCTGAAAACAAGGTGATCGCCATGGCGCACGGGCCGAAATCGGAGTCTCGGGCACGACCTCGAAAATTAGCTAAGTCCAAGCATGTGGAAAGACACCGAACCTAAAGTGCATGTCTGGAGTGAAGGTCAAGGTGGAACGGAGGGAAAACGGGAGGAGGCGCGCGGCGACGGGCGGCATGGCTGTTCGGCCTTGCGTTTGGGCTGAAAACGAGGCGTTCGCCATGGCGCGCGGGCCGAAAACGGTGGCTGGGGCACGACCTCGGAAATAAGCTAAGTCCAAGCGTGTAGAAAGACACCGATGCTAATGTGTGTGTCTTGGGTGAAGGGCACAGTGGAACGGAGGGAAAACGACACGGAGGCACGCAACGACGGGCGGCAGGGCCGTTCGGCCTTGCGTCTGGGCTGAAAACGAGGGGTTCGCCATGGCGCACGGGCCGAAAACGGAGGCTCGGGCACGAACTCGAAAATAAGCTAAGTCCAAGCGTGTGGAAAGACACCGAACCTAAAGGGCATGTCTTGAGTGAAGGACAAGGTGGAACGGAGGGAAAATGGGAGGAGGCGCGCGGCAGGGCTGTTCGGCCTTGCGTATGGGCTGAAAACGAGGGGTTCGCCATGGCGCGTGGGCCGAAAACAACGGTTCGGCCACGGCCGCGAAAACGGGCTAAGTCCCAGCGTGTGGAAAGACACCGAACCTAGAGCGCATGTCTCGAGTGAAGGTAAAGGTGGAACGAAGGGAAAACGAGAGGAGGCGCGCGGCGACGGGCGGCAGGGCTGTTCGGCCTTGCGTTTGGGCTGAAAACGAGGTGTTCGCCATGGCGCGCGGGCCGAAAACAACGGTTCGGCCACGGCCGCGAAAACGGGCTAAGTCGAAGCGCGTGGAAAGACACCGAGGCTGCTACGTAGGTCTCGGTTGAAGGGCACGGTGGAACGGAGGAAAAACGGGAGGGGACGCTGGGCAACGGGCGGCAGGGCTGTTCGGCCTTGCGTTTTGGGTGAAAACGAGGGGTTCGCCATGGCGAACGGGCCAAAAACGGATTTTCGGGCACGGCCGCGAAAACGGGCACGTGGATGGGCACGGGACCCTCCCGTGGTCCCCCCGCGTGAGACGTGGAAGTTCGGGTCCACCCGAGAGGGAAAACGGGTCACGCTAGCGAAACCCCTGATTCTGAGCAAAAACGCTGTGTCCAGCCATCTTAGATGGGTTTCGTGGGGTCCTGGGAAAATGCCCTGGTTTTCTGAAGGCAGAACTCCCCGAAGTCCTGGGAGGGGGTATGCCCCTCAGGTATAGTAGGGGGTAGGGAACTCGTGCAGCCGAAACCCGGGCGAAACGCTGCTGAAACCATAGCGTTTCCAGCGTCTCCTCCAGATCTCCTCGGCCGAGCCCCGCACCCCCTCGCGGCCTAGCCGTGGCCGGTCGGCACCCTACCGCGCCCAGCTCCGGCTGGCGCTGTTGGCTGCCTGGCCGGCCATGGTTCGGCCGTGATGCAGCCACGACCGGCTATGGCTGGCTACCGCCGGCCAGACGCCCTGGACGTGTGGCTGCACCGTGGGATGGCCCGTTGCTCGATGCGTTTTCCATTTCTCCCGCGCTCGGTGGACCTTCGGTCGCCGTCCTCGCAAGCAGACCCGCCGCGCCCAGCGCGGAGGGATGCTTTGGATGGCTCGACCGTAGCGGCTACGCTGGCGCATGAGTTGTCTTGGACCCGTGACTGCTTGGAGGACCCCCGCTACCGTGCGGCCGACTCCCGGTGCCCGTGTCCCATCGCTCGTGCGGGCATCCTATGTGTAACACCCCAGGTGTTTATATTCCGCTCGACAACGAGTATGGACTTACGCACGAAATATCAGTGATAAAACAGATGCTATATTCTAATTATTTTCGACTATCACGATTTTAATATCGCATCTGATTCGGCTGTCGCGAGTGCGACGTCGTTTTTATTTTTATCTGTCCAGGCCCTTCCGAAATTTTCGTGTTGTTCGGAACATAGTCGTTCCGAAAATTGGTGCGTCCGATGATTATTTAAAATTCATCGCTCGCGTGGATACGAAATCGGAAGCTCGATCTATTCGGATGATTTTTTTTATCCGGAGCAAATTAGTTTGAACTTGATGACTAAAATGTTCGGGGTAAAATAATCTTAATCGCGCATTGCCTCAGAAAAATCGTGCGTGAGGTTCTGATCCAATTTGTTCTTCAGTCTATACTGTAGAATAATAAAATCAACTATGTTTAGACATCGGATAGATTTTATCCGAGTTCGACTAAACCAGTGTTGTCTCAAATAATGTATCTGATATCCAGTCCGTTTACGTGTTGCCCAAAATAGTAACGAAAATTAACCAAACGAGATTCGGACAGAACAATCTAAGATGTTATTCCTCTATTTTTCCATTTCGTGATTCGGAAAATAGAGTGTGTAGCCGTTTGCCGTATTATACGTCGACACTTTAACCATCGCTAAAAATCCCGATCCAAAATATCTATGGTTTTCCGGTTAAAGAAATTAAAAAGAAAAACGGAGAAAATATCTCTTATCCTCATCTCAGTCACCGTGGAAGGCAATTGATATTTTTTTTACACCGTACATGGACACCAGCGCTCAACCTTTGTTCTTATCTCCTGTCCACGCGCTGGGCTCTCAAAGTTACGAGTCTTCTGCACGTCTCTGCTGCTCTCCATTTCTCTGCGTTGGCCATCCGAGCATCTGCCTCAACGCTGATGTTCGGCCCTCCGCCTAGCTCGCCAGCAGCCATTTGCCTTTCCCTCTCGCCTCCTCACACTAGCAGCAAGGACGTCGCCCGTTCCCTGGTAGCCGAGCCTGGCCCCAGCGCCCAACCCATCTCCTTGGACGTCGCCAACCCTGGTGCTCGCCCAGGAACTGCCCTTTCCTGTCCATGGCGCCCAAGCTCTGCTCGACACCCCTTCCAGCGCGCATCACTGCTCCCTTTGTCGCTGCTCCCCACCGTGTCGTGCGTCTAGCTCACCGGCCGAACTCCCTCAACGCCGGCCTCCATGGCAGACAGCGCTTCACTGCTCCCTGCAAGCGCCCCCTCACTGGATCCCCTCCATTTGTGACCAGCGCCACTTCCTGGTCCAAGCTCTCTGGTTCTTTTCCCTGCGCGCCCAGCCGTCGAAGCTCCCTGCACTCGCCTGGCACTCGCCCCTGACCTCCCATGGCTGTCTGCCCCAGCTCGGCTTGGTCCTCTGATCGGCGTGTTTGCCCCTGCAAAGCCCGCCCAGTCTCCATTTTTTTTTCCCAGCCCGGATCTCCCTGCTCGCCTTGCTCCTCCGGCGCCGCGGTTTTCTGCTCGCTTGGCCGGCCATGGTGGCTGTGCATGCCTCCTGGCGGTGGACGGTTCTGGTCCCGGCCACCGTCGCGCCCAGGGAAATGGTGCGCATTCCTGTGCCCGGTCTTCTTTTCCGTCGCGTCGGTCTGTGCTCTGTCCTGGCCGTCTTCTCTGCCTCCGATCTGTGGCGCTGTCGCGAGCTCGTCAGCCACTGTTGTCTTGTCCGCGCCAGTACACGTTCATGGTCGCGTCGGCCAAGTTCGCCAACGTTCTATTACCAGTTCGACTATCGTCGCTGTTGAGTGTGCTCGCGCTCGCTATCCCCTGGTCGATCTCATCGTCAGGCTTCGCCTTGCCGGTCGTCGTTCTTCGCTCAGCAAGGTTTCGTTCTTAGCGCCGCCCTTCAAGTTCGCGTCCTTGGCGGACTCGCACCTCCGTGTCGTGTTCGCTCATCCATGCTTGTCGACCCCGACGATCTATATTTCAATTGCACGCTACTTGCGTTGAGCTCCGAAGCCCCCTGTCGAGCTCTTCCCCCTGGAAGTCGCCTTCGAGCACAACCCCTGCCAAGTGTTCGCTGGGAGGTCTGAACCAACACTCATCGTCGATCTGCGATTATCAAATCATTTTTATCACGGTAAGCTGATAATTTATTCTGAATAGTTCGATCGTTGAATAAATTAATGTGTTAGTGCGAGGCTCATTAGGGTGCTCGATAAATTGTGTAAGTCACGAAACTCTCATCAACTTCGCAGTTCTTGCGATTATCGAGCCAAATTTAGTATGGCGAGTTATTTCGCTATCCCAGTTAATTAGTTGAATTAGTATACCGAGTAGAATGTTAGTAGGCCTGTGTGATGATGAAATATTTTAATCACTTATAAAGATGTGTATATAATAAAGAAATGTTTGATTAATTGTTGACACGTAAAATATGTGAGAAGTAAAATAAAATTAAAATAGTTCTTTGTGAGCGATGTAGTATAATTTATAAAACAAGGGATAAGTTTAGAATTTAATTAATAAATTGATAAGTTATGTCTAGGCTAATTATGTTAAATATGTATTGTTTGTGTTTCGTAATGTTTGCGTTAGATTCAGTTCATCTAGAGAAGTGTAATTATTGCGCTTAGTCGTATGCCGGTAACTAGTATTTTCGTATAGAATAGTACAACGCCTTGCCGCTAGGAGTTAATTCGCTATCGCATAGTACAATTTAGGTTTGAAATATTCTGGTCTATATGCATTCATGTGCATAATGCATTTCATTCAGGTACGTGAATTAACCACGCGATGCGGAGAACCAGAACTGAGTCGACCACAAGATGGTGCTGATGAATAGAACTGGAAATGGACAGACGAAGCAAATATCGGGACAAAGGATGGTCGTCAAGTGATCGACGCCTAACAAACACTAACCTAGTGTTCCCAGGCAAGCCCCGGTGCATGCAACCCCTCTCCTTGTGTTTTTAAAATACTTTTCGCACACTTTAAGTCTAGTGAAATGTGCATTAGGTTCATAGGAAGTGCCTGAAACCCTTTGATGCATTGCTTTCCTTGATATCCATACCTTTATAGATACTTCTGTGAAGTATCAAAATTATGATTTACAAAAATGCTTAGCCTTGCTTAGATCTTGTGGATAGAGGTTGTCCTCAATTTAACCCGGGAGAGGATGGCTTCTACCCGCAAGAATATTTTCATTTGGAGCAATGGTGGGATCTTACTGCAAAGTTCCCTGTGATGCTCTTTCATCCTAAGGAACAAACACAATCCTAAGGATGGAAATACGTAAATTGAGACTTGGGGGTAGGAACAGGTGATGTTCTACCCAGGTTGATTAAGGATTGGATGCGTATGTAGGCCTGCTGATCGAGGACCCTTTAACTGGTCACATGCCTCGTCATGGGTAAGCCTTGCCTCGGGCAGACTAAGGCCGGAATAAGATAACACGAAATGGGAGTGGAGCGGTGGCGAGAGTAGCGTGTACCCTCCGTGGCAAGAGGCTGGACGGTGGTGTATCTGTGCTCTCGGTTTGCGTGAACCTGATCCGGTCTTAAGAACCCCGGTGGCGGGTTGACATATGCAAGGGTTAAGTGCTACATATGTCGTGTGATTGGAGATCCTCAGCTGAGTATAATCGATTCGGATCGCCGTACCTTCGCGGTTATGAAGACTTGGTCACTGACCTACAACCTAAGTCTGGATGTGAACTTCATGAATAAAAATGATGTTGTATTGATGAGATGGTGAAATTAGACCAGCTGCAAACAGAGTCTATTAATACTTAATCTGGCGTTAAAATATTGAAAGTAAGGACTCACTTTAGTAAGCTATTTCTGCAAAAGTATCTAAGTTGATTCTTGCTAAAGCCTCTCCTTGATTCCCAATTCCAGCATACCCTTGAGAGTCTTTTCTTTAGTCGGGTAAGTCTTGCTGAGTAATTCCATACTCAGGGTTTTATTCCCTGTTGTTTTTCAGGTCTAACTTTGTGATGCTGTGATGGTGTTAAGTGCCGGTGGGCTCGGCCTTCTTATAAGTCTAAGTAACCCTTCTATACTTCTTATTGAGGATGGTCGTTTGAGCTAGCATATATTTCAAACATATACTTTTGTAATCACTCCGATAAACTAATGTAAAATTTTTGTAACCTGTAAAATTTGGTAGTAAGATTTCCGCTGCAACAATATTGGTGTGTGTGATTTGTGTTACTTAATCCCGCGGTTCTGGTTGAAAGTGGTTTATCCGATGTCCTTGGGGCAATCGGACAGATCCTGTTGAGTTATCTGGTGCACATGCATGGTCGTCTGAGGTCTTTGGGACAAGGACAGGTGCATGTGGGCCCAATAACTTGGAGGTTCTGCCTCAGGCTGGTATCGGAGCTGGATTAAGTATATACGGTCACATACGTATTTTCAAAACAAAAGTTTTGGTTTTGAAAAACCTATTTTCAACTAAACACATTGTTTGGCTTTGAAAAACAGTTTTGAAAAACTATAATGCTAGCGACATCCTCTGTTAAGCCCTAAATTAAGGACTATCAGGTGGCTTAGTTAAAAACCATAACCCATAACCGGGTTGGTATTGCATACATGTGTAATGTTATTTTTGAGGCCATTCAGTTTTGAATGGATCGACGCCCAAGGTAAGATGAGATGTGAGAGCATGACCGAACAACCGTCGGTCTAGGGGAGTGTTTAAATGTGGCGTCCGATTATATACATGTTCTACATATGTATATATGAAGACTGCGATGTGGAGTATTTACTTTTCTGGGAATTCAGTACCCCATGAATGTGTATGGGTACACAGACATGGGACTACTGAGAAGTGTATTGTACTTGTAACGACGCACCTACGCTCAGGTAAGAAGGTGAGTTACCATAATGAGTTGCCCTATGGTTAAAGTGTGGCAACGGCGCCTATGCGTGGCTCAGCGCTTAATGATGAGCTGGCCTCCATATAGCAATATATGGAGTATAAACTGTGATAAACTGTCATGTGTGACTTGCATCATTGGGAATTGGGCTGTGATGGATTTTTCTGCAGGTACACTAACCTCAAAAACGTATGTGTAGCTGACGTCTAGCAAATTATCGTGAGAATCGTAAGTATGCCACCGGTATAGAACGTTATTGCCACATTAGATTGGCAAAAACTCGTGAGGACGTGTAGGACGAGCATGCATCCTGATTGTTGCATTATGTTTGTTACCTATACACCCAAAATGCTTCTCTCATCTTTATTCCAGTAACCATTGATTGTAGATAATATGGTGTAATGCTGAATTATGAACTTCGATGAAATAGGTGTCCTCCATTCTTTAGGTGACCTCTTAGGGTGCTTTATGTGTGCTCTTGTGTTGATGTGCCGATAGAAGGTTAGTAGTTTGTTTGCCTAAACCTTAAACTAGGACATGTTCTTAATTGGTGAACCAAGACCCAAATTTAAATTCTCCATTATCACTCCATGACCAAACACATACAAATGAATGCTTAGATAATTTCTTTGTTGGACACAAGGTGTACCCAAGCTTAAAACAAGAATCTCAAGTCATGTCTCCTTCTAGAACCATTCCCTTGTTCAGTTGATGTAGGTTGAGGTCCCTATTGTATTCGGCCTCTCCTTGTGGATCATCTTGTCGTCTTATCAACCTAACCTAGGAAAGGCTTGTCCGACCATTTTCTTAAAGTTTGATGCCTTTGGTTTCCTTATGTCTCTCGAAGGCATACCAAGTTAAACTTATTATTGTTTTCCCCCGTATCTAATCGAATACTAATTCTTGACCTTGTAATCTCTGCGATGGGCATAAAAATATGCTTGGGCTGAAATAACAGTCTCCCATCGTACTCCTTTCATTAATTTTAGGTTATGGCCACGCCTTGTTCATTTCATCGGGACATAATCTATTTGGCTCTCTACTTGTAACCATTTTTACAGGTGGAGTATCTCCTTGTATATTGTCACCCTTGTTCAATTCATTTGTATCGCGCGAGATTTCTTATTGGTTACGTCTGGTAATGGCATTATGGCTAAAACCTGTGGTGCCGTGACGAAACCGAGGGCCTTCTGTGTGTGCGCACACACGGTTGTGCTGCTCGGCACGCGCTGGTATCATGGCTAGTAGTTGTAATCCATTATGAGACTATGTCAATGCGTTATCTTGGCACAATCTATTTTTGCTACGTGAGATTTATTATTGGTGCCAGTTTTGTAATGGTGTCATGGTTAAGGACTTATGGTGCCGCTGTGAAACTGAGAGCCCCTTGTGAATGTACACGCAAGGTTATGCTGCTTGGCGCATGCTGGTATCGATGTCTCTAGTCATGATCCATTGTGGAACTACACTGATGTGTGATCTTTCGTGGAGTCCTCCCTTGAAACAGTTTCTATGTTGTTTGTCAAGTGATCAAGCAACATCTATCATCTCTGTTGAAATCAAAAGGGCATACTCCTTTCATGTGTGGTTTCTTTTCCTTGACTCTAATAGTGACTTCACACATGCACATTCCCTTTGCATCCTTTGTGTAAAGGTGAAGCCTTGGAGCTTTTTAGTGTTGGAAAACAGCTATTTAGCTCTCAAATTGGAGATTGGATTTCCCCTGCTGCTGAGATGCAGGAGTTTGTTCATTCGCTCTCTTATTTAATCCATGTATTCCTGAACTAAGTCGGTTCATCTCGCATGAAGAAACGGATGAACAACCAGACCAAATGCATTTCTACCTAAATGCATGACTTGTTGCGAGTAAATGTGAACTCTCGACCATAGGCTTACCGATGGTACTGAGAGGACTTGCTCAATGTCAAAGGTAGTTCAACAAGTTGGTTTTGACTAACTTGTAACTGCATTTGGAACGAAGGTTGAGTTTAGAGATCGTTTTATCGAGTTGTCTAAACTCACTTTGGTTCAACCTACCCTAAAGAAAGTACTTACAAGAATCAAGTTAAGTCAACTAATAACCACCTAATTATCGCTCTAATCATGCCTCAATCGTCTCACGTGTGCTTTTCCGGCATGTGTGATCAAGTCGATCCATGATTAGTGCTCGATAAAATGTCTTGGTTGCGAAGGCAGCATTTACAGATCCCTCTGTTGGTGATTTTTTTCAAGTCTTTATCATTTTTCTTGAACTTGGATTTTCTGGCTAGCCACGGGTCAACTGTAATGTTATTCGACATTCACACCCGTCTCATGTGCTAAGAACTCATCGTGACCGCTTGTTGGTAAACCCCTTTCTGTGTGTTTTACCCAAGAGGTTGCATCTGGTTCTATTTGGGTAAAGTCGCATATCTATCGCTCGCCCAACAGACTCAGATAGCACAGTGTCATCAGAAAAAGCAAACTGCACACATGGAACCTTATGTGTTCCTCTGGCAGATATCGACTCTATTGGTGGACATCTCTAAATTGGCTTAAGTCGATACATGTTATGTCCACTAAGGAAACCTTATCCTGAGACACTCGCCCTTGTTCGGAAATGTCTCCCGATTATCGCTGATATGAACATGGGGTATATACATCTCTACTCTTAAAAGTTTTTCGCTCCGAATCTCGGGACGAGATTCTTTTAAGGGGGGAGGGCTGTAACACCCCAGGTGTTTATATTCCGCTCGACAACGAGTATGGACTTACGCACGAAATATCAGTGATAAAACAGATGCTATATTCTAATTATTTTCGACTATCACGATTTTAATATCGCATCTGATTCGGCTGTCGCGAGTGCGACGTCGTTTTTATTTTTATCTGTCCAGGCCCTTCCGAAATTTTCGTGTTGTTCGGAACATAGTCGTTCCGAAAATTGGTGCGTCCGATGATTATTTAAAATTCATCGCTCGCGTGGATACGAAATCGGAAGCTCGATCTATTCGGATGATTTTTTTTATCCGGAGCAAATTAGTTTGAACTTGATGACTAAAATGTTCGGGGTAAAATAATCTTAATCGCGCATTGCCTCAGAAAAATCGTGCGTGAGGTTCTGATCCAATTTGTTCTTCAGTCTATACTGTAGAATAATAAAATCAACTATGTTTAGACATCGGATAGATTTTATCCGAGTTCGACTAAACCAGTGTTGTCTCAAATAATGTATCTGATATCCAGTCCGTTTACGTGTTGCCCAAAATAGTAACGAAAATTAACCAAACGAGATTCGGACAGAACAATCTAAGATGTTATTCCTCTATTTTTCCATTTCGTGATTCGGAAAATAGAGTGTGTAGCCGTTTACCGTATTATACGTTGACACTTTAACCATCGCTAAAAATCCCGATCCAAAATATCTGTGGTTTTCCGGTTAAAGATATTAAAAAGAAAAACGGAGAAAATATCTCTTATCCTCATCTCAGTCACCGTGGAAGGCAATTGATATTTTTTATACACCGTACGTGGACACCAGCGCTCAACCTTTGTTCTTATCTCCTGTCCACGCGCTGGGCTCTCAAAGTTACGAGTCTTCTGCACGTCTCTGCTGCTCTCCATTTCTCTGCGTTGGCCATCCGAGCATCTGCCTCAACGCTGATGTTCGGCCCTCCGCCTAGCTCGCCAGCAGCCATTTGCCTTTCCCTCTCGCCTCCTCACACTAGCAGCAAGGACGTCGCCCGTTCCCTGGTAGCCGAGCCTGGCCCCAGCGCCCAGCCCATCTCCTTGGACGTCGCCAACCCTGGTGCTCGCCCAGGAACTGCCCTATCCTGTCCATGGCGCCCAAGCTCTGCTCGACACCCCTTCCAGCGCGCATCACTGCTCCCTTTGTCGCTGCTCCCCACCGTGTCGTGCGTCTAGCTCACCGGCCGAACTCCCTCAACGCCGGCCTCCATGGCAGACAGCGCTTCACTGCTCCCTGCAAGCGCCCCCTCACTGGATCCCCTCCATTTGTGACCAGCGCCACTTCCTGGTCCAAGCTCTCTGGTTCTTTTCCCTGCGCGCCCAGCCGTCGAAGCTCCCTGCACTCGCCTGGCACTCGCCCCTGACCTCCCATGGCTGTCTGCCCCAGCTCGGCTTGGTCCTCTGATCGGCGTGTTTGCCCCTGCAAAGCCCGCCCAGTCTCCATTTTTTTTTTCCCAGCCCGGATCTCCCTGCTCGCCTTGCTCCTCCGGCGCCGCGGTTTTCTGCTCGCTTGGCCGGCCATGGTGGCTGTGCATGCCTCCTGGCGGTGGACGGTTCTGGTCCCGGCCACCGTCGCGCCCAGGGAAATGGTGCGCATTCCTGTGCCCGGTCTTCTTTTCCGTCGCGTCGGTCTGTGCTCTGTCCTGGCCGTCTTCTCTGCCTCCGATCTGTGGCGCTGTCGCGAGCTCGTCAGCCACTGTTGTCTTATCCGCGCCAGTACACGTTCATGGTCGCGTCGGCCAAGTTCGCCAACGTTCTATTACCAGTTCGACTATCGTCGCTGTTGAGTGTGCTCGCGCTCGCTATCCCCTGGTCGATCTCATCGTCAGGCTTTGCCTTGCCGGTCGTCGTTCTTCGCTCAGCAAGGTTTCGTTCTTAGCGCCGCCCTTCAAGTTCGCGTCCTTGGCGGACTCGCACCTCCGTGTCGTGTTCGCTCATCCATGCTTGTCGACCCCGACGATCTATATTTCAATTGCACGATACTTGCGTTGAGCTCCGAAGCCCCCTGTCGAGCTCTTCCCCCTGGAAGTCGCCTTCGAGCACAACCCCTGCCAAGTGTTCGCTGGGAGGTCTGAACCAACACTCATCGTCGATCTGCGATTATCAAATCATTTTTATCACGGTAAGCTGATAATTTATTCTAAATAGTTCGATCGTTGAATAAATTAATGTGTTAGTGCGAGGCTCATTAGGGTGCTCGATAAATTGTGTAAGTCACGAAACTCTCATCGACTTCGCAGTTCTTGCGATTATCGAGCCAAATTTAGTATGGCGAGTTATTTCGCTATCCCAGTTAATTAGTTGAATTAGTATACCGAGTAGAATGTTAGTAGTCCTGTGTGATGATGAAATATTTTAATCACTTATAAAGATGTGTATATAATAAAGAAATGTTTGATTAATTGTTGACACGTAAAATATGTGAGAAGTAAAATAAAATTAAAATAGTTCTTTGTGAGCGATGTAGTATAATTTATAAAACAAGGGATAAGTTTAGAATTTAATTAATAAATTGATAAGTTATGTCTAGGCTAATTATGTTAAATATGTATTGTTTGTGTTTCGTAATGTTTGCGTTAGATTCAGTTCATCTAGAGAAGTGTAATTATTGCGCTTAGTCGTATGCCGGTAACTAGTATTTTCGTATAGAATAGTACAACGCCTTGCCGCTAGGAGTTAATTCGCTATCGCATAGTACAATTTAGGTTTGAAATATTCTGGTCTATATGCATTCATGTGCATAATGCATTTCATTCAGGTACGTGAATTAACCACGCGATGCGGAGAACCAGAACTGAGTCGACCACAAGATGGTGCTGATGAATAGAACTGGAAATGGACAGACGAAGCAAATATCGGGACAAAGGATGGTCGTCAAGTGA
>NC_050101.1:17435570-17450570 GCF_902167145.1 Zea mays | reverse complement strand
CGCGGAGGATCCTGGCTCGCGGGTAACAGAAAAGGGGAAATCGAAGCCGCAACGGTCTCGGTTGGAATTGGGAGGCAAGATTAAGGCTACACGTCCGTAAAGAAGTGTAGCATCACCATGCACTGTCAATTTTGGGAACGGTGGAGGAAATTTCACGAATTTGGGACTTCTACTGAGCTTTACTGGTGTAGACGAAAACATCTCGCCGTGGACCTAACGGCTATTTATAGCCGCGGAGGTACGGGATCGGTCCGCGGCCACGAGGTGGATTATTAACGCATGTCTACCACGTAAGGACGAAGCACAGTAATCTCTAATACTATTAAGAACATAGTGTAGACGTCCACACTGATATGGTGCACGGTTCTGCCTCCCACTCCCACCCGCACCGCCATCCGCGTCGCGATCTCCTACCAACAATGGCCGCCATCAACGGAATCTATACTACCAACAACGGCGCCATGCACGGTTCTGCCGAGAATCATTTAGCTTCCTGATTTGTTTCCTGAAACACGGCCGTTGTCCGTGCTGCCGCAGATTTGTGCCGAGGATCGCCCCACCATCAATCACGGAAGGTGGCCGATGATCTCCGCCCCAGCCTCCTCCCATGCCGTCAATGGAAGGTGGCCTCGGATCCGCCCCATCAGCGGCGAGGGAGGTACCGGTGCCAGTGGCGGCGGAGGGCGACGCTGAAGAGGCCGATGGTGCGGAGGAGGAGGAGAGGGACCTGCGGGAGGCGTTCGACGTGTTCGACGGCAACAGGGACGGGCTCATCTCCGCCGAGGAGCTCGGCACCGTGCTGCGCTCGCTCGCCTGCACCGGCAGGGCCGCCGCCGATTGCCACGACATGATACGCCTCGTTACAAGGGCCCATTCTTTGGTGGAATCCGTCTGTCTCTCTCTTCTCCATCCGTGACACGTCCAGCAGCTCTATCGAGGTCGAGGACTAGCCGCCGCCGCCGCACCTGCACGCACGCCAAGGGATGGGAGAGCGAGAGAGGGATCCGAGGAGGTCAAAGATGATCTACCGCAAGTGGTCACTGCTCTCATCGACGGTCGTCATCTGGTGCGGCGTCGCCACCGCCGGCCTGGCCGGTATCTTCCTCTTGGGCGGCAAGGTACTGCCCTCAGTCCCCATTCCTGGATCACGCGCTCGCCCGATCCCGTCCGTGCACGGTGCTTGTTTCGGCTGCTCCATCGGTTTGATGCTGTATGACGCATGGATCTGGTTAATGCATTCGTGTGGGATGTGGTTGATGTCACATTCGAACATGGATACCTGATTGTACCTATCTGCGAAGAAATCACGAACTGCATACTAGATTAGGCATCTTAAATGCAGATGGTTAAATCACTATAATCTATTGATTCCCTGTGTTGTTGTTGTCTTCATTCTCAATGGAAAGGGTTTGGTTTGCCCCTTTTTTGTAATAGCACAACAGCTGACCAGCATGTTCTCAAATGCAGTGTTCGTCAATTTGCGTAGGACGACCATGGATACATTTAGAAATCATGAACTGCATAATAGATTAGGCATCCTGAATTACCATTCTAACTGGTCCTTGTTATCGATCTGCACATAGTTAGCTGAAGAAATTTGATGTTATTCCTATTCAACGGACTGGGGGTTGTGATAGCTAGCTGATAGTCGGGATAAAGCTAACTTTGGATTTAAATAACCGATTTTAGAGTGTTCCCCTACAAATATCATTTGGTAGATCTGTTAATGCATCATGCACGAGATCTTGTTCTGACGTGTTGTCTCACATGCATGTTGGCAGGAGAAATTCAGTCAGTAGAGAGGCTTAGGCAGCAGGACAGAGCCACGATCGGCATGCAAAACTAGAGAGGAAGCATATGTAAGCATGTTCGATATATACAGATCAGAAAAGCTTGCTATGTATGTCAGCAGCAATAAAACTTGTGCTGGTAGTGTTTGGTTCTAGAGTTTATTTGGATGGAATAGTTCCATTCCAGATTCTGAGTATGGAATGGCTCTATTCTGTATTTGGCAATCAGAACAGAGCCACTCTTCGCATGATTGGTTACCTAGCCCCTGGCGCCAGGGTCCCCGCATGCGTTAACTGGGCTTGTGCTTTTGATTGGTTGGCTGAACAGCACTGTCGGAACCTGTACACGCGGTTGCAGGCAAGGCTTTTTTACACTTATTAGCCTGCATGCGTCCAGATGCCAAATATGAGCGACTCAACCGGTACAGGCTCATGTAAGCCAGGCGCAGATGCTGTCGGCAACCAATCAGGCCGTCTGTTTCTCTGTTTGGTTCTAGAATTCTCTGTTTGGTTCTAGATTTACCAGTCATTGCTGCAGGTACATATATTTGGCTTGAATGCTCTAAATTATTGACCTTGTTTTTCTTATTCTAAATTCTTTTAAAATATTGATGCACACATTTAGCTTCTTACTACCGGAGAAATACTTATATGTCTGTAGCAGGTATTGATTCATTGTCCTTTTGTACAGCTGCTAATATATCTACTTTGCCATCTAAGCTCGGAGGTGAGAAGGTAGTTTATGATGCTACCAAGAAAATCTTCTCAAGCTCCAGTGGTCTAGCTGAAGATATTCTATTCTTATTCACAGATTGGTTGTCACTACTTAGAGAGATTGTCAATATTGAAACAAGGGTACACACCTAATTCTTTGTATTCCTCTTGCAATCATCCACTTTCCTCACAACTTGCTTGAGACTAAATTGCTTTGTTGTTGCTGTTGAATCCTCTGCTACTCCAAGCTTCTTTGATGTCGAGTGTAATGTTGTAACTGGCTATCGTTTGTTGGCCGAACATTTGGCTAGCGTGGATGATATATATTGCAATGTGAATCCAATAAGCAGGAGAGTGATCAATGTATGTAATCATTGTACACTAACATTTGTCGAATATTTTGTATATCATTTCAAGGCACCTAAATATTTTCTGAAGAATTGTATAAGTTTGTAGTTTTTTGTGATAGTCTTAACATTTAAATGATGCAATTGACATGACACTATTAAAATCATATATAGAAGTATGTATAGTACTATGTAGTGTTGAAATAGTTAGATTAAAATAACAATTTATATATGTCTGGATCATAAATAGATTACGAAACGTTTTCTCACAACAGTATAACACACATTTGTACATAAGTTATTGTGATATTATATGTTTTCGCTGCAACGCACGGGCATTTACCTAGTAGAGATTGAAGTATGGCGACAGCACGGCGAACTGCACTGAGTCACGGCGGCCGCCGGTGAGTAACTCCGGCTGGGCTAGGGCAGTGGCGCCACGTATGGATTGTCCTGCCCCGACGTTATCCACCCAATACTGTGCACGAATTCGGGCGGCGATCAACGTCGGCGAGGTGAGCTGGCATTCTAATCTGCTCAGCTACTGTTCCATGGCGATTGTTCTTCAGTCGCCAGAACCGACCATCTTCACCCATCTTGATCTCCGGATTTTTATTAGAAACAGAACAATATCCTTTACTAAGATTTGTTCACCATGTATCAGCCTACAAACTAGCTATAGGATTCATGGGCTAAAACCGAATGGATTCAAAAATATGGCGCCCCAAACTTGGCCTCACCACACTGGGACCATTTCTAACCTAGGGTTCAGTTTCAGTTTTCTAATCCGGTTCTGACAGAGCGACTTTGAGTAGATTTTTCTTCAATTTTTATATAACAACAGCAGGAGATGTCTGCATCAAAGTTGCTCATGTATAGTAGCCCTACAACTTTGTTAGAGCAACCCTGATCAATTTCTCAACAATTCAAGTTTGAATTCACACACCAAGTTGGCTCTGTTCCACTGAGAATCTGAATTTCAGAATGGACCAGCCTGACAGCCAAACTTGAGGCTTAATTATCTCTGACTTTTTCTTAATAACTATGCTTGCCTTCTTAAGCAAAGTTATTCTCCTATGTTAGGTCTTCAACTTTGATGCGGTCACCTAACATGAATTCTCATTATTTTGAAAGCTACACAGCCCCAAAGTTGGGCCTATAACCCTGATTTCAGACTTAGCATAGGAATCAAAATCAAGGTCCTTTTTGCAAATGAGTCCAAAACTTAGGGTTTAGCTTTCAAGTCCACATATTTGTGAACCAAATGACTTTATATGTTTAAACATAGTAGTTTTTACACTTTAGTCCAAAGGTTCATCACTTTTACACATAAGCCCCTAGGGTTTGATTTCAGGGTTTTCCCGGGTTCCAATTAGGGTTTCTGGCATTTCAGGGGTATAAATGTGATTCAACTTTATTGTTGGGGTCATTTTATGACTTTTACCCTAAAGCCTTTAGGTTTTCTTAACTTAGGTTAAGCTTTACCCCATTAACCACTAGTTAGGGTTAAGTTCTTAAACCAGGGTCCTATTTGTAAACTTTAAAACAATACAACTTGTTTGAAATTTTTGCCTAGTGAATGCACTCTAGGTGTATCAAACATATGCAATGCCCATGCTTATGATGTCATGCTCAGGTTTTAGTTATAGTAACACCAGGGGTGTTACATCCTTCCCCCCATAAAAGAATCTCGTCCCGAGATTTAAAGTCCTA
The DNA here is from genome assembly GCF_902167145.1 of Zea mays. Taxonomy (NCBI): domain Eukaryota; kingdom Viridiplantae; phylum Streptophyta; class Magnoliopsida; order Poales; family Poaceae; genus Zea; species Zea mays. The sequence goes on along the minus strand of NC_050101.1, from coordinate 17,446,006 downwards.
GGGCGAGGAATGGAAAAGGAAATGTGTCACATTTTTATTTCCTTATTTCTGGTACAAGGCAGGGGTGGGGTGGGGGTTTATTCCTTTATTACACCATATCAGGCTTAAAGAAGTACCTTTCTCCAGGTTCAGGCCAATTTAGCGGAGTACGACCTCGTCGTCCATATAAAGCTTCAAAGGGTGTCATCTTGATACTCTTTGATAGCTATTATTATACGAGAATTCCGCTAAGGGCAAACTTTCACCCCATTACTGTGGGAATTCCAGAACACATGCCCGTAGCATATCTTCCAGCATTTGGTTTACCCTTTCAGTCTGCCCACTGGTTTGAGGATGATAGGCCGAACTGCGGAGCAACTTAGTATCCAGGGATTTATGAAGTTCTTCCCAGAATTTGGATACAAATTGCGATCCACGATCCGACACTAGGGTCTTCGGAACACCACGCAGACTGAGAATGTGATCAATGTTCAATTGAGCATAGGCAGTAACTGGGTGATCGGTCTTGATTGGCAGTAAATGAGAAATTTTCATAAGCTAATCAACAATAACCCAGATAGGGTCATATCCTTTTGTAGTCCTGGGTAATCCCACGATAAAGTCCATACAATATCTTCCCCTTTCCATGTTGGGATATAGGTAAGGATTGTAATGGACTAACGGTCTTCATGTATATGGCCTTGGTACGTTTACAAGTGTTATATCTAGCCACATAGTATGCAATTTCAATTTGCATCTTTGTCCACCAGAGGAACACCTAAGGTTCCATGTGTGCAACTTGCTTCTTCTGATGACACTGTACTATCTGAGTCTGTTGGGTGGCAATTATGCAACCTTACCCAATAGAATCAGATGCACCATCTTGGGTAAAACATACAAGAAGAGGTTTACCAACAAGTGGTTACAGTAAGTTCATAGCACACGAGACGGGTGTGAATGTCGAATAACATCACGGTCAACTTGTGTTAGCTAGGGAATCCAAGTCCATGAAAGGTGATATTGATTCAAGAAAATTACCAGCGGAGGGATCTATAAATGCGAACTTTGCAACCAGTCCATTTTATCCAGCACTAGTCATGGATCGGCATGATCACACACACAGGAAAAGCATGTGTGAGGTGGTCGAGGCGCGACTAGAGCGATGATTAGGTGGCTATTGGCTGACTTAATCTCATTTTGGCAAATACTTTCCTTAGGGTGGGCTGAACCAAAGTGAGTTTAGACAACTCGATAAAACGATCTCTAAACTCAACATTCGTTCAACGGGCAGTTATAAGTTAGTCAAAACCAACTTGTTGAACTACTTTTGACATTAAGCAAATCCTCTCAGAACCATTGGTAAGCCAAAAGGTTGAGAGTTCACATTTGCAAGCAAAAGGTCATGCATTTGGGTGAAAATCCATTTGGGCATGTTGTTCATCCGTTTCTTCATGCAAGATGAATTATCCACTTGGTTAGGGAATACATGAATTAACTAGGGAAGCGAATGAACAAATTCCTGCATTTCAATAGCAGAGAAACAGATCTCCATCCTAGGAGCTAATCAGTTGTTATTCAACACTAAAAAGCTCCAGGGCTTCACCTTTACACAAAGGATGCAAAGGGAACTTGTGTAAGTAGTTACTACCAAGATTCAAAGAAATAAGACCACATATGAACGTGGTATGCCTTTTTGATCTAATGGAAATGACGGATGTTGCTTGATCTCCTTTCAAACAACAAGAAACTGTTTTAAGGAAAGAGTCCACAGAAGATCACACATCAGTGTAGTTTCACAATGGATCATGACCAGAGACTTCGACACCAACATGCGCCAAGCAGCAAAATCCTGGGTGCACATTCACAGGAGGCTCTCAGTTTCGCCGCGGTACCATAAGTCCTTAACCATGACACCATTATAAAACTGGCACCAAAAATGAATCTCATGTGGTAAGAATAATTTGTGTAGAGATAACATATTGATATAATCTCATAATGGATTATGACTACTAACTATGATACTAGCGTATATCGAGCAGCACAACCTTGTGTGTATACCCACAAGAGGCCCTCGGTTTTGGCGCAGCATCATCAATTTTAGTCATAACGCCAATACCAGACATAACCAATAAGGAATCTTACACAACACAAATAGACTGATCAAGGATGACAAGGTACAAAGGAGACTCCACCGGTAAGTACAATCACAAGTAGAGACCCAAATAGATCATGGCCCAAGGAAGTGAATAAGGCAGGGCCCTAACCTAATCTTGATGAAAGAAGTATGGTGGGAGACTGTTAATTCAGCCCAAACATATTTCTATGCCCATCATAGGGGTCAACATGTCAAGAATTAAGTTGGTAGGCATTCGATAGATAACATGTCTTTCCTAGGTTAGGTTAATAAGGCAACATGGTGATCCACATGGAATATCCAAGGAAATAGCCATCTTAACTCTTGAATCTTGAGAAACTACTATAGATGTTAAAAGTTGCTTCATAAACTGGCAGTCGTTCCTTACACCATAGCCATATACAAGCTCACATGCTACATGATCCAGGTAAAACAGGAAAACTCTTTCCAACAAAGTTTAACCTGTTTTTCTTACCAAGCTGGTCTATCTACACCTACCTTATTACATTAGTCTACTACATCTTCTCTAGCTACACTATCTGCTAGATGTTTGCTGCCAGTCTTCCAAGGAACCCTTAGTCCGTTGGTGCAGGAGTAGGATAGAAGGCAACATTGAGCCTATGCACTGCTTGCTGCAGACGGTTGACAAGCTGTTGTGCTACTTGAAACTCCATGGGATGAGCACGATTCAATTCTTTGATCGCTTGATCCTGATGGCTTATGAAGCTCAGGGTTTCCTTAAGGTCTTCTTTAACAGCAACAGCATACAGACAAATTTCTTCTTGTTGCTTACTCACAATTTTTAACTTAGAATGAGCATTAGTTAGCTGATGCTCAAGCTCCTTAATGCGATTCTGATCAACTTGATGTTGCATCTGAAGTTCGGTCACCTGATGCTCTAGTCCAATAACCTGCTCCGCTTGAACCTTCGTTTCCTCAAGTCGTTCTTGTGCTTGAGTACAAGCAATGTTCTTGGCCCTTTCCATCATCTTAAATGCTGCATAGCTCCCAGTGTACAACTGCTGCCACTTTTGACGACTGTGCCCCCGAGTAAGTTGCAACTCAAGCACGGCCATCAAAACTCGAGCAGATGCCGATTCAACAGAATCCTGCCCAATAGGAATGCTTTCCATTAATCGGGCCTGGTGATGATACACCAACGGGTCACTTAAGGCAACTGCAGGGAACAACCTCATAGATGTGGCTTGTATTTCTTCCCTTTTTTGGTAACAAATGGTTGTTAGTACCTCTAAGGCAGCTACCTGAGCGCCCTCCCAAGGAGTCATTCCTTCGGCATGGAACATCCAATACGGCCAAGCTGGTTTTCTAGCACGTTCTAGAATACGCACTACTACCTCATACCATGGTTGTCCTCTAAGAACAGTGCGTGACCACTGGTACTTGGGTGCTTCGGTATATCCAACCTCTTGAAGTAGTCGCCACAGGACCACTGGAACACCAAAATCTCGTAGAAACTCTCCAACTCCTGTAGGAGCTTCTTGTTGATTCATCTACAGAGAAGGGCAACGGATACACTCTATTCACTTGAACAAGGTAGATGAATCATGCACTAAACTAACTACACAGGGGGTTTAACTTAAAGTTTGTATGACATGATGCATGTGTAATTACAGAATCAACCTTAGTTGATTCATACCTTCTATACATCGCACTCTTCCTATCTGGTCTTTAAAATAAACTCTTCAGAATTTCTTAGATAAGAAGGGAAAAGATTTTGTAGATAAAACTTTAGAAAATCTTTTGAAGATGCCTAATAATATTTGCAGAGAAGGGCTACGCTCCGATACCAGCTGTGACGGAACCTCCCAAGTAATTAGGCCCACCTACAGTTGTCCTTGTCCAACAGACATCAGACAACCCTGTAGATGTTCCTGAATCACTCGACAAGTTCGGTATCCTCTTTCTTACCTTACCAGGAACGTTTCACCCGTCTTGCAGACATTACAGAACATCGGAGGTAAAGAAATGCGGAAGCAATTACATAAAATTACATTTATTTAGAAAGTAAGATCAAGTTACTTATTACAGACCAGAGCTATAAACAAGTGCTGAGTAGTACACATTTCAAGGGAGGCAAAAACTCCTCCCAAAAACTATCAAACAAAAAGAGCCTATGTGGAGGACCAAGTCCTCCCGTATCTTCATTCTTGTTTTTCTTCATTAGATACCACCTTGGAGCAAAAGCAACAAAATTTGTCGCTTCCTCACCTAAAAACAACAAAGGGATAAACCCTGAGTATGGAATTACTCAGCATGTCTTACCCGACTAAGGAAAAGACTCTCAAGGGTATGCTGGATAAATAGGAGTCAAGGAGAGGCTTTAACAAAAATCAACTTATACTTTTGCAGAAGCAGCTTACTAAAGTGAGTCCTTACTTTCAATCTTTTAATGCCAGATTAAGTATTAATAGACTCTGTTTGCAGCTGGTCTAATTTCACCATCTCATCAATACAACATCATTTTTATTCATGAAGTTCACATCCAGACTTAGGTTGTAGGTCAGTGACCAAGTCTTCATAACCGCGAAGGTACGGCGATCCGAATCGATTATACTCAGCTGAGGATCTCCAATCACACGACATATGTAGCACTTAACCCTTGCATATGTCAACCCGCCACCGGGGTTCTTAAGACCGGATCAGGTTCACGCAAACCGAGAGCACAGATACACCACCGTCCAGCCTCTTGCCACGGAGGGTACACGCTACTCTCGCCACCGCTCCACTCCCATTTCGTGTTATCTTATTCTGGCCTTAGTCTGCCCGAGGCAAGGCTTACCCATGACGAGGCATGTGACCAGTTAAAGGGTCCTCGATCATCAAGCCTACATACGCATCCAATCCTTAATCAACCTGGGTAGAACATCACCTGTTCCTACCCCCAAGTTTCAATTTACGTATTTCCATCCTTAGGATTGTGTCTGTTCCTTAGGATGAAAGAGCATCACAGGGAACTTTGCAGTAAGATCCCACCATTGCTCTAAATGAAAATATTCTTGCGGGTAGAAGCCATCCTCTCCTGGGTTAAATTGAGAATAACCTCTATCCACAAGATCTAAGCAAGGCTAAGCATTTTTGTAAATCATAATTTTGATACTTCACAGAAGTATTTATAAAGGTAGGGATATCAAGGAAAGCAATGCATCAAAGGGTTTCAGGCACTTCCTATGAACCTAATGCACATTTCACTAGACTTAAAGTGTGCAAAAAGTATTTTAAAAACACAAGGAAAAGGGTTGCATGCACCGGGGCTTGCCTTTGTTAGTAGGTGAGTCAGGCTCGGACTCGCAGTTGTTGAAGTAGAGTCAAGTCCTTGCCCAAGATTCCAAAGGTGGTGGTGGTGTCTTCTCTTCAGTCACTTCATTCTCTTCTTCGTTCTCTACATATAACCATATAGGTATATATATATAAGAATGAATGTCATGGGATGCTCATGAGGATGCAAAGATGATATAAACTTATTATCTATGTCTTGAGTACAACTTTCCTTCACGGTATCCCGAGAACCTAGGGTTTCCGGAGTCGGTAAAGGAGTTGTGGAGCAGGGGGGGGTGGTTTTGGGTTTAGTGATCAAACAAGGTCCAAATCAAACCAAACTCTACCCATGGCTTCTAAATAATGTGAAAAGCTCACATAAAAAGTTTGGGGAATTTTGGACTTATTATTTATTTTCTAAAAATCCAGAACCAATAGTTTAGGCTATTTTAAATACCCTAAAATTCCCTATTTGAGCTAAAAATCATGAATTTATTTTTATTAAATACTACAGGAAATTAGGGTTCTAAGAAAATTGGTCTCATATTTTAAAGATTTTTCTACCATTTTTAACAATTTTCTAAAGCTTCACTGAAAAAGAAAAAGGAAAAACTCTACACAGTACTGGGCCAAATCTAGTTTAAGCGGCCCATGCCCACGTGGAAACATGCCCGCGTCCGCGCTGCTCTGGTAGTCTTGCGGAAAGGCCCTCGCTACTTCTAATAATTCAGAAAACGCTCCCGAGACTATTTGCCGAGTCACTGACATTATACAATTATACCCTTCTAATTCTATTTCTTCTCCGAAGAGGTCCAAATCGACGGCGCGCTCATCAGCGATGATCCTGCTGCGCGGACCGGCCAAGATCGGTAGTGGATGCCTGATTTAACTACTGGGTGAGTGTTACGGGCGTGAGACAACCCTAGAACGAGTTTCAATTATGTAGCTACAGCCTTGGGTTTAGCCTGACCACGGTGGCGGAAAAATACCGACGCGAGTCCATGTGTTCTGGTTGATTGATTGTGACTAAGTAAAAAGGGTCGGGCCGATGAGCATCAGTAGCGCATATAGATACTGGAACATGAATTAAACGAGCAGGAGCAGACCTGGTACGAGCTGTCCACGGGGCGCGGAGGATCCTGGCTCGCGGGTAACAGAAAAGGGGAAATCGAAGCCGCAACGGTCTCGGTTGGAATTGGGAGGCAAGATTAAGGCTACACGTCCGTAAAGAAGTGTAGCATCACCATGCACTGTCAATTTTGGGAACGGTGGAGGGAATTTCACGAATTTGGGACTTCTACTGAGCTTTACTGGTGTAGACGAAAACATCTCGCCGTGGACCTAACGGCTATTTATAGCCGCGGAGGTACGGGATCGGTCCGCGGCCACGAGGTGGATTATTAACGCATGTCTACCACGTAAGGACGAAGCACAGTAATAGAGATTGAAGTATGGCGATAGCACGGCGAACTGCACTGAGTCACGGCGGCCGCCGGTGAGTAACTCCGGCTGGGCTAGGGCGGTGGCGCCACGTATGGATTGTCCTGCCCCGACGTTATCCACCCAATACTGTGCACGAATTCGGGCGGCGATCAACGTCGGCGAGGTGAGCTGGCATTCTAATCTGCTCAGCTACTGTTCCATGGCGATTGTTCTTCAGTCGCCAGAACCGACCATCTTCACCCATCTTGATCTCCGGATTTTTATTAGAAACAGAACAATATCCTTTACTAAGATTTGTTCACCATGTATCAGCCTACAAACTAGCTATAGGATTCATGGGCTAAAACCGAATGGATTCAAAAATATGGCGCCCCAAACTTGGCCTCACCACACTGGGACCATTTCTAACCTAGGGTTCAGTTTCAGTTTTCTAATCCGGTTCTGACAGAGCGAATTTGAGTAGATTTTTCTTCAATTTTTATATAACAACAGTAGGAGATGTCTGCATCAAAGTTGCTCATGTATAGTAGCCCTACAACTTTGTTAGAGCAACCCTGATCAATTTCTCAACAATTCAAGTTTGAATTCACACACCAAGTTGGCTCTGTTCCACTGAGAATCTGAATTTCAGAATGGACCAGCCTGACAGCCAAACTTGAGGCTTAATTATCTCTGACTTTTTCTTAATAACTATGCTTGCCTTCTTAAGCAAAGTTGTTCTCCTATGTTAGGTCTTCAACTTTGATGCGGTCACCTAACATGAATTCTCATTATTTTGAAAGCTACACAGCCCCAAAGTTGGGCCTATAACCCTGATTTCAGACTTAGCATAGGAATCAAAATCAAGGTCCTTTTTGCAAATGAGTCCAAAACTTAGGGTTTAGCTTTCAAGTCCACATATTTGTGAACCAAATGACTTTATATGTTTAAACATAGTAGTTTTTACACTCTAGTCCAAAGGTTCATCACTTTTACACATAAGCCCCTAGGGTTTGATTTCAGGGTTTTCCCGGGTTCCAATTAGGGTTTCTGGCATTTCAGGGGTATAAATGTGATTCAACTTTATTGTTGGGGTCATTTTATGACTTTTACCCTAAAGCCTTTAGGTTTTCTTAACTTAGGTTAAGCTTTACCCCATTAACCACTAGTTAGGGTTAAGTTCTTAAACCAGGGTCCTATTTGTAAACTTTAAAACAATACAACTTGTTTGAAATTTTTGCCTAGTGAATGCACTCTAGGTGTATCAAACATATGCAATGCCCATGCTTATGATGTCATGCTCAGGTTTTAGTTATAGTAACACCAGGGGTGTTACAAACGGCACGGAGGCGCAAGGCGACGGGCGGCATGGCTGTTCGGCCTTGCGTCTGAGCCGAAAATGAGGGGTTCGGCCATGGCGCACGGGCCGAAAACTGAGGCCCGGGCACGACCCCGAAAATAAGCTAAGTCCAAGCGTGTGGAATGGAAAGACAACGAAGCTAAGGTGTATGTATGGCTTGAGTGAAGGGCAAGGTGGAACGGAGGGAAAACGGGAGGAGGCGCGCGGGGACGGGCGGCAGTGCTGTTCGGCCTTGCGTCTGGGATGAAAACGAGGTGTTCGCCATGGCGCACGGGCCGAAAACGGAGGCTCGGCCATGGCCGCGAAAACGGGCTAAGTCCCAGCGTGTGGAAAGACACCGAACATAAAGTGTATGTCTTTGGTGAAGGGCACAGTGGTACGGAGGGAAAACGACACGGAGGCACGCGACGAACGGAGGCTCGGGCACGGAGGCGCGCGGCGACGGGCGGCATGGCTGTTCGGCCTTGCGTTTGGGCTGAAAACGAGGCGTTCGCCATGGCGCGCGGGCCGAAAACAACGGTTCGGCCACGGCCTCGGAAATAAGCTAAGTCCAAGCGTGTAGAAAGACACCGAAGCTAATGTGTAAGTCTTGAGTGAAGGGCACGGTGGAACGGAGGCAAAACGACACGGAGGCGCGCGACGTCGGGCGGCATGGCTGTTCGGCCTTGCGTTTGGGCCGAAAACGAGGGGTTCGCCCATGGCGCAGGGGGCGAAAACTAAGGTTCGGGCACGACCCCGAAAATAAGCTAAGTCCAAGCGTGTGGAATGGAAAGACAACGAAGCTAAGGTGTATGTATGGCTTGAGTGAAGGGCACGTTGGAACTGAGGGAAAACGACACGGAGGCGTGCGGCATGGCTGTTCGGCCTTGCGTCTGGGCTGAAAACGAGGTGTTCGCCATGGCGCACGGGCCGAAAACGGAGGCTCGGGCACGAACTCGAAAATAAGCTAAGTCCAAGCATGTGGAAAGACACCGAATCTAAAGTGTATTTCTTCGGTGAAGGGCACAGTGGAACGGAGGGAAAACGACACGGAGGCACGCGACGAACCGAGGCTCGGGCACGGAGGCGCGGGGCGACGGGCGGCAGGGCTGTTCGTCCTTGCGTTTGGGCTGAAAACGAGGTGTTCGCCATGGCGCACGGGCCGAAATCGGAGTCTCGGGCACGACCTCGAAAATTAGCTAAGTCCAAGCATGTGGAAAGACACCGAACCTAAAGTGCATGTCTGGAGTGAAGGTCAAGGTGGAACGGAGGGAAAACGGGAGGAGGCACGCGGCGACGGGCGGCATGGCTGTTCGGCCTTGCATTTGGGCTGAAAACGAGGTGTTCGCCATGGCGCGCGGGCCGAAAACGGCGGCTGGGGCACGACCTCGGAAATAAGCTAAGTCCAAGCGTGTAGAAAGACACCGATGCTAATGTGTATGTCTTGGGTGAAGGGCATAGTGGAACGGAGGGAAAACGACACGGAGGCACACGACGATGGGCGGCAGGGCCGTTCGGCCTTGCGTCTGGGCTGAAAACGAGGGGTTCGCCATGGCGCACGGGCCGAAAACGGAGGCTCGGGCACGAACTCGAAAATAAGCTAAGTCCAAGCGTGTGGAAAGACACCGAACCTAAAGGGCATGTCTTGAGTGAAGGACAAGGTGGAACGGAGGGAAAACGGGAGGAGGCGCGCGGCAGGGCTGTTCGGCCTTGCGTATGGGCTGAAAACGAGGGGTTCGCCATGGCGCGTGGGCCGAAAACAACGGTTCGGCCACGGCCGCGAAAACGGGCTAAGTCCCAGCGTGTGGAAAGACACCGAACCTAGAGCGCATGTCTCGAGTGAAGGTAAAGGTGGAACGAAGGGAAAACGGGAGGAGGCGCGCGGCGACGGGCGGCAGGGCTGTTCGGCCTTGCGTTTGGGCTGAAAACGAGGTGTTCGCCATGGCGCGCGGGCCGAAAACAACGGTTCGGCCACGGCCGCGAATACACGGGCTAAGTCGAAGCGCGTGGAAAGACACCGAGGCTGCTACGTAGGTCTCGGTTGAAGGGCACGGTGGAACGGAGGAAAAACGGGAGGAGACGCAGGGCAACGGGCGGCAGGGCTGTTCGGCCTTGCGTTTTGGGTGAAAACGAGGGGTTCGCCATGGCGAACGGGCCAAAAACGGATTTTCGGGCACGGCCGCGAAAACGGGCACGTGGATGGGCACGGGACCCTCCCGTGGTCCCCCCGCGTGAGACGTGGAAGTTCGGGTCCACCCGAGAGGGAAAACGGGTCACGCTAGCGAA
>NC_050101.1:17425570-17430570 GCF_902167145.1 Zea mays | reverse complement strand
GAATTCAAATTACAAATGTACCTTCGGCTCGAAAGAAGATGAAAGTACAAGCGTGATGCTAAAGCAAATGCCAAGTCAGCGTGAACAGTACGGGGGTACTGTTCACATATTTATAGACACGGGGTACAACCCATACAAAATTACATACATGCCCTTTACATTTGATGGTAATTCTATAGTAATCTATCGAGGTCTGAATGGCCTTTTCATCTTTAAGTCGGTTCCCCTTTCTGCAATCATGCCGAAGCTTTCCTGCTCACATCTTCGGCGCTGTATCAACCTTCGCATCTTCTGAGCTTCTTCCTCTATGGTACCGATACGAGTTCGAAGATACCTGTTCACACATTATACTCCAGAAACACTGTTAAATCATGTTTTTGAGGACCTTCGGAAGCCGAAGGCCCCCAACAGTAGCCCCTCGCAATATTAATTTGTTAAAATAATAAATTTAGATTGCGACATGGACGAAGGCTTTAAGCCGAAGGTCCGAAAAAACACCTTCCCTTTGCTAGAATAGCAACATTCACTGACAGGCGGGGTCTTTCAATTTTTACCGCACTGAGCGTATAAATAAGAGCATACCGCGAGCTTATTTGGTACGCTCTCTTGTCAATTGCTCTCGATCACTCGATTTTTAGCTTTTGCGCGTTAAAATTCCCTGAGTCTTTAGTTTTAAAGCTTCGGCTTTGAAAATAGTTTTTTAGTATTTCCGAAGATGTCTGGAGACAAGAAAGCTGTCGCTGAGACGAAGCTGACTCTTGATGAAGAGAAAAAGAAAGCTGCTGCTGAGACGAAGTTGACTCTTGATGAAGAGAAAAACTTGGGGTTTCTTATAGCGATGTCAAAGACGAACACGGAAAAAATTACCAAGGAAATTCTGGAAGGCTTGTCTGAGGATACTGGTGACAGTGACAGTTATGATGTGGACAGCGGTAGCGAAGACTCCGAAGATCGTCCCTGGCGACCAAGCCATTCAGTTTATGGTAAATCGACTATCAAAGAGAATCATCTTGTCAACATGAGAGGAAGGTATTTTCGGGATTTGTCCATTGTGAGGGCCGACGAAGGGGAGAAGACTTGTCCACACCCCGAAGAAAATGAAGTCGTAGTGTACCGAAGCTTTCTGAAAGCTGGGCTACGATTTCCCTTGAGTAGCTTCATTGTGGAGGTGTTGAAAATCTTCGAAGTCTATCTTCATCAACTTACTCCCGAGGCAATTATAAGGCTAAATATCTTCGCGTGGGCCGCGAGGAGCCAAGGTCTGAAGCCTGATGCAAAAAGCTTCTGTAATATACATGAATTATTATATGAAACAAAACCTTGGGGCAAAGAACAGTACCATAACAACTTTGGCTGCTACAGTTTCGTTTCTCGGTCCGGGGCAAGCTGTCCCGTACCAACCTTTCGGAAGAGATGGCCCGACGATTGGATGACAGAATGGTTTTATGTGAAGAATGACCTATCAGCACGAGAAGATATCAAAGGTATAATTATGCGTCCTATTTGGCAAAGCTTCGGCCTTCAGAGGCCGAAGGTGGAAATGAGTGAAGCTGCCGAAGAATGCCAGAGGGCCTTCGGCGTTATCTGCTCTTTTATTGGAACAAGAGATCTAGTACAGGAGCATATTGCCTTCCGTGTGTGGCCTCTTGCGGAGAAATGGGAAATGCCACAAGAAATCATAAAAGAGGCCGACGAAGGTGGACTTGTGAGACTGAAATACACCTTCAAGTTTGGAGATAAATTTGCTGAGCCAGATGACGACTGGTTAAAGAGTATTGAAAATTTAAGTGATGAGCTGCTTGGTGCCTATTCGAAGGCTGAAGATACTGCGATGTTAGCAGCCTTCGGAGGTCGAAAAAAGAAAAGGCTGAATCGGGTATTTGATGCAATTGGGTTTGTTTACCCTGACTATTGCTACCCCGTCCGAAGGCAGAAAAGAAAAAACACAACCTCTGCAAAAGAAGAAGTTGCAACTGCTCCTAGCGAGCCAGAACCGGAAAGAAAGAAGATAAAAGTCCTCACGCACCGGCCGCGCTATATCGAAACAGCTTCGGTGCCGGAGTTTACCGGAAAATCTTCTTCAGCCACTGAGGCTAAAAAACCAACCAAACCAGCCACGCCTCCAGCAGCTGCAGAAATAAGCGAAGCACCGAAAAGGATAGAATTGGAAGAACCGAAAGTTTTGCTACCGGAAACCAAAGAAGTGGCCGAAGCGCCATCCACAGAAAAAATTGCAGAAGTGGAAAAACCAACTGAAGAAAAGGTACCAGAAATCGTGAGTCCTGCAGCAAATGTTGAGACAACAATAAAAAATCAAAAAGTGCCAGCAGTGACTCCAAAAAGAAGGAGAATGGCCAATGTGCTAGATGTACTAGAAACAATTAAATCTTCAAGCACACCTCCGAAGAAGGCTGCTGCCATTCCTGAAACGACAACTGAAATTTCTGATAACAAAACTTCAGGGCAAGGGACTGAAGCCGAAGCTGGGTCCTCAGAGCCCGCAAAGATAAAATCCTTGGAAACTGAGGAAGAAAAAACAGCAAAGCCAACTTTTGTTGAAGAAATCGGAGTCATTGCCCCCGAAGCATCCTTCAAAGCTCGTGATTATATTGTTCGTCATGCTTCGGGGAAAAAACTTTCAGAAAAAGAGGAGCAAGAGGCCCAGCACTATGCCCAAAAGCTGAAGTATCCAAAGGGGGCGTTAATATTCAATGGTAGTGGAGAAGAAGACTTTTTGTATTGTCTTCCTGACAATAAGGAAATATCTGTTTGCCGGGAGATGAGCAAGAGCTTCGGATTCCCAACCTTAGAAGACGGGCTCTCGGTGCTATCGAAAAACGATTTGGCCGACAGCTTGGCCTATAATAGCTTAAAGGTGCGACAAATGGGATTCTTGTATTCTTTGTTGATACCAAAAAACCTTTTGTTTGTTTGATTGAAACACGCATGTTTTTCTTTGCAGGGCCTAATACTTAGTAATGCCCTCAGGGCACAAAAAGATGCTGAAGACGAAGGGTGTACTATAGCCCTGAGCAACCTTCGTTCCGAAGTAATTGAACTGAGGAACGAAGGCCTCGAAAAAGATAAAATATTATACTCATTGATAGATAAAATAAAGGAAGACGAAGCTGCTTTTCGGGGTCAAGCTGAAACTCAAAAGCGCGAGATTGAAGATCTTCGGAAACAACTGGCCAAAGCCAAGGAAGAACGTATATTCGAGGAAACAAGGCGAGAAATCAGCGACCAATGGGCAAACCACTTAGAAGCAACTGTTGAAGAGCTTCGTTCATTCAAGAAGAAATGTTATAACAAATCTATAGAATGTGTTAAAAAGTTGAAAGCTAGCTTCGCCAAAGTCGGCGCCTTCTCAAGTGAAGAAAACTTTATAAGAGGCAATCCCGAAGGTCCCATTGAATGGATCGGCCATGAAGCTGAAGCCTTCGAAGAAATTTTAAATAGCCGTGGGGATATATGTGCTTTCTCTGGGGCCCGAGGAATTGCCACTATTTTAGAGAAGAAGGGCTGCGAACACGTAAAAATCTTAGCACAATCCGAAGCTGCTTTATCCTTTGAAGATGCGAGAGATCCTTCGGCCGAAGCAAGCATGATCGGTGGAAAGTTTTTTACCGATATCTGGGAAAATGGTGGCCGAGAAATGGCAGGAGAAATTATTCAAAGAAGTGAAAAGGGCATTCACGATGCTAGAGAAGTGGCTAAGGCTGCTGAAAAGAGCGCAGAGCCCGAAGGTGAATTAGGTATTAATTAATAGTTTGCATTGTGTTGTAATTTTTGGTTTTAAGCTTCGTTTGCCGATTGTAATAGCAGCATAGCCGTGTCCTGTCCTTCAGATCCTGCTGAAGCGTCTCTAGGCCTTCAGCCGAAAGGAGACGATGAAATCAAAAAGATGGCCGAAGCAATTATGGACGAAGTCGTCAATCGACTCCTAAATGAGGCTGCAGAAGTTGTTCTAAGAGAAAATTGAACACTATTGTGAATTAAACTTCTGAATTGTAACATTTTGTAATCCTGAATATAAAATACCCTTTTTATTGCTCAATTCTTTACGATGCATGAAACTTTACACGTACCGCTTTTTGAGTCTGACGAAAAAACACCTTCCCTTCTTTTCATGCTTCGTGAAGAAGAGGTTTTCTTTGTCACAACAATATCCAATGTTCCGATGAACAATATCCAGGCTTCTTGGAAAATGTGAAGCTACTTAACATGGTTTTTCCCTTTTCAAAACGTTCTTCCGAAGATCGATGTCACGTCCCCTTCTTGTGCCGTATGCAATATGATGTATGATGCTTATGTTATGCGAAATGATGCGATGATGTTATGCTGAGTAAGATGCTGTTTGTTCCGAAGATACACACGCTCCTGTGACAAAACATACAAAATTTTTCATTATAAGCCTCCCTTAGGAGCTTCTTCGCCTTTTACTTCAGCGGAATCAGCGTTGACTTTTCGCTGTAAGCTCTGCATTCCCTTAGGAACGTCTTTGGAGCTTCTTCGCCTTTACTTTTGGCGGAATCAGCGTTGACTTTTCGCTGTAAGCTCTGCATTCCCTTAGGAACGTCTTTGGAGCTTCTTCGCCTTTACTTTTGGCGGAATCAGCGTTGACTTTTCGCTGTAAGCTCTGCATTCCCTTAGGAACGTCTTTGGAGCATAAAACTTACACTGCGCTCCCTTTGGAACGACTTTTTGTGACTTCGGCAAACTTATTCTGCGTTCCTTAGAACGACTTTTTGTTGCTTCGAAGAATTTTCGATAGTCCGAAGGTCCTCTCTGTTATCACAAGTCTTTAAACTTCAACAATTTAAGCCTCTGAAGAAAATATTTTTTCCTTGTGGGAATCAACGAAACTGTTTACATGAAACCGAAACAATGTCCTTTATTGCAGAAAATAAAACTGAATGAAAAAGATTGCTATTAAGGTAGGATATTTGTTAATAGATGTGCTTGGACTCGGGCACAGTGCTATTGACTGTACGAGCTTC
>NC_050101.1:17405570-17420570 GCF_902167145.1 Zea mays | reverse complement strand
TGTGATTCGTGCGAACAGTGAGGCTAACGCTGGGAGGTCATCGCCGGGATAAACTTCACCCATTAAACAACTCCGGCCACCGTACCGTCGTTATCGCGGCGGATGTGGATTACCTCGCCGTCGACCGCCGCTTCCCGGCATTATGCCGCATGGCTCTACCTTTACACCGCGTCGCCAAGACTTCCTCTACCCGTCCCATCACCGCCGGAGAGCTAGCCACGATAGTAGCCACGAAGTCACCGCACCTGCGTTCTTCCCTATCTCCGGCCGCCGCTCATCTTCATCCAAAATTGAGCACCGCCGCCCGCGAACACTATAAATTGACCCCGCCGTGAGCTTCGCCATATCTTTACGCACCCAGCCACCGCTAATCGACCCCGATCATCCACCCGAGCGCTCGAATTTCGCGTTGCCCCCAAATCCATTCTCCGCCGCCGTAGAATCGAGTTCACCGTCGCCAGCCCAACTCCGGTCAGTATCCGCCCGTTGCTTCCTCGTTTGAGCATGCTCATACCCCCGTGATGCTTACCAAAGCCTTGAATCGAACTAGATCGCCCTGGGTCGCCGGGAACACGCTCATGCCGCCGTGGCGCTTACGGCCATCGTGGCCGGAGCTCTATGAGCCACCACCGGTGCAATTAGGTTAGGGGAAATGCTCCTTAGGAGTTGAATTTCATGTATGCCGCTCGGAGAGTCCAGCCGCAGCCCCAATCGGCCGGTCTGCTGCTCGCCGGAGTGCGGCCGAGCTTGAACACCGTCGGGGACCTCACGTTGCAAATTGACCAGAACCCAGGGGTCTTTTTGTGATCGGTCAGCGACACACAGGAACAGTGAAGAAACTCGTTTTCATTTAGTCAAAAGCTCGAGGTCTCTTCTGCAAAGCCGCCAGGGCGCGCGCGGGCGCGGGCGCTGTTCTCCCTGGGCCTGGGCTGGTTGGGCCAGAAGCGGTCCAATACTGTTTAATAGTTTTTCTTTTTCTTTTTCAGTGAAGCTTTAGAAGATTGTTAAAAATGATAGAAAAATCCTAAAATTATGAGACCAATTTTCCTAGGTTTGTTATTTTCCATAGAATTTAGTAAAAATAGTTTCATGATTTTTAGATCAAATAGGGAATTTTAGGGTATTTAAAACAGCCTAAACCAATGGTTCTGGATTTTTAGAGAGTAAATAGTAAGTCCAAAATTCCCCAAACTTTTTATGTGAGCTTTTCACATTATTTAGAAGCCATGGGTAGAGTTTGGTTTGATTTGGACCTTGTTTGATCACTAAACCCAAAACCACCCCCCCTGCCCTATGAACTCCTTTACCGACTCCGGAAACCCTAGGTTCCCGGAACTCCGTGAAGGAAAGTTGTACTCAAGACATAAATAACAAGTTTATGCTATCTTTGCATCCTCATGAGCATTCCATGACATCCATCCTTATGTATGTATATGGTTATATTAGAGCAAGAAGAAGAAGAAGAAGTTGTTGAAGAAGGGATACCACCCACCTCTGATCCTCAGGCCGACAACTGCTTTTATTTTGATATCTGTGGATCTGAGCAGGACACCTCTGATAACAAAGGCAAGCCCCGGTGCATTTGCCACCCCCCTTGATATCTTTAAAATCTTTCTCACTTACTTGCTGCATTAGGTGATAGGAGTTGATTGATTAAACAATTCCTGCATTGCCTCCCCTTGATTTTGATTACCCTCCTTGAAATCCTGTTTTTACAAAAAGGTTTTACTTTGCTTAGTATTGCTTTAGAAAAACAAAAGGATTTGTTTTACAAAATATGTTGGCAAAGTGGGAGGGATGTTTTCAAAACAAAATTTGATGGTGGATCCATCAAGGCCTTGATGGGTCCAACATCGGAAAAGATGTACCTCTGCTAGGTACCAAACTTTGGGTTTGAAATGATTAAGCTGAGACCGGGCGGGTGACTTGCACGAGAAGTGAGTCTCAGTGTAGTGTCTCTGTCTGAGTCGATTAAGGACCTTGTCGATGTAGGCCTGCTGACCGAGGACCCTTTAACTGGTCACATGCCTCGTCATGGGTAAGCCTTGCCTCGGGTAGACTAAGGCCGGAATAAGATAACACGAAATGGGAGTGGAGCGGTGGCGAGAGTAGCGTGTACCCTCCGTGGCAAGAGGCTGGACGGTGGTGTATCTGTGCTCTCGGTTTGCGTGAACCTGATCCGGTCTTAAGAACCCCGGTGGCGGGTTGACATATGCAAGGGTTAAGTGCTACATATGTCGTGTGATTGGAGATCCTCAGCTGAGTATAATCGATTCGGATCGCCGTACCTCCGCGGTTATGGAGACTTGGCCACTGACTTACACGTAGCATTCCACTAAAGATGATGGGTTTTTGGCTAAGAAATTGGCTAGTGCAGGATCAGTGATTGAACTAGGGTAGAAAGAACTCTAGTGCAGGTAATTCTACCTAACTTGACAAATAAAATTGGATTTTTAAGGATCCACTTTAGTAAGCATTTCTGCAAAACAGAGTCTTTTGACTATTGGAAAGCCTTACCTTGACTCCCATATATCCAGCATACCCTTGAGAGTCTTTTCCTTAGTCGGGTAAGACTTGCTGAGTAATTCCATACTCAGGGTTTATCCCTTTGTTGTTTTTAGGAGGGGAAGTAGCAGACTTTTGCTGCTTCTGTACTAAGGTGGTTCCCAAGGGAGAACATCAAGACTGAAGTGCGGGAGGACTCGGTCCTCCATTTGAGATCTTTTGTTTTTAGTCCTTCGGGAGAAGTCGTGTCTCCCCGGTTTGTATAATTATTACTGTTATGCACTCACTTTTTAGAACTGGTCTGTAATAACTTAACTTGAGCTTACTTTGGAAATAAATGTAAGATTATGTAATCGCTTCCGCATTTCTTTATCTCCGATGATCTGTAATGTCTGCAAGACGGGTGAAACGTTCCTGGTGAGGTAAGGCAAGATACCGAGCTTGTCAAGTAACTTAGGAACATCTACAGGGTGTCTGATGTCTGCTAGACAAGGACAACTGTAGGTGGGCCTATTTACTTGGGAGGTTCCGTCACAGCTGGTATCGGAGCGTAGCCCTTCTTTGCAGATATTAAGGCATCTTCAAAAGATTTTTAAAAAAAAATCTTACCTAAAGATTCTTTTCTCTTCTTACCTAAGTAGTCTGAAGAGTTTATATTAAAGACCAGTTAGGAAGAGTGCAACGTATAGAAGGTTGAATCAACCAAGGTTGGTTCTGTACTTACTCATGCATCATGCTAAGAATTATACTAATAAATTTCCCCCTTTAGAAAATGCCGCCGCGCACAAGAAAGACCGCGCGTAAGTCGACTGGACCGCGTGGAGTGCCTCAGCATCAGCTTGCTCCACGAGATGTAGATAGTAGTAGCGGGAGCAATGATCCCATCGGGGATCTGGAGGCAGAAGTGAACAGGCTTCAATTGGAACTCCGCCGCAGGACAGCTATATGGATTGGAGATGGTGACCGTATAAATGAGTTACGAGCGGATATTCGCCATCTACAAGACCAGCTGGCCGATCGGGATTTGGCACTCGATTGGGCTGTTCAATCTCGTTCCCTGGCATGGGCCAAGGAGGCAAGGGCTCAGGCCCGAGTGAGAGAACTCAGCACAGCTGTCGACGAACTGCAGGTGTACTGCAATACACTACATGAAGAGGTTCATGTGCTCTACTCGCAGCTGCACCCAAGTGAGCCTGCCCACCCTACTGAGGCAGAAGCCGGACCCTCCCACGCTGCGGGACGCGCGTCGGGTGGGGAGCTAGATCTTCTTGAGCCCCCTCCTTCTTTAAGGTTGGTGGACGTCTGGACTCCTACCCCCGACAATGAAGCCGCCAAAAGCGATGGGAAGCAGGACTAGGAGTGTATAAGAGTAGAGTAATGTATTGTAGGGTGTATTATTGTATAATAGGGTAAACTTTTGTAAAATGGGTTTTGTATCCTGTTGTATAATATCGAGTCTGTACCATTACTCTCTAGTAATGTAAAACGGAAGGTTTTCTTTGGCACATTATGTTTATTCGAATGTTTTTGCCTCAGATGCCGACCCGTACTCGAGGACAGGATGCAGCTGGAACATCCGGGGGTGGGGATGCTACCCCGAATCCACCTCCCGTTCCACCCACACTGGCCGAGGCCATCGCTGCCTTGGTGAACGCCACAGCCGATAACACCCGCTTCCTGAGGGAGATGGCGGGTCAGCAACAGCTTCAACAACAAGCAGGACGAGGGTTCCAGCAGGGTCCTCGTGAGACTACATATCTGGATTTCTCGGAGACTCGTCCGCCTCTCTTTATTAAAGCAGAAGATCCGCTTGAGGCCGACGAATGGATAAGGGTCATCGAACAGAAATTTGGCCTTCTTCGCTGCTCAGAAACCCAGAAACCACTGTTTGCAGCACAACAACTCCGAGGCCCCGCCAGTACTTGGTGGGGGAATTTTGTGGCCATTCAACCGGATAATCATCAAGTTACATGGAACGAGTTCAAAGCAGCATTCCGCGAGCATTATATCCCTGAGGGAGTGTTGCACATGAAGCAAGAAGAGTTTATGAAGTTGAAGCAAGGGGGAGATACTGTTACTCAGTATCTCAACAAGTTCAATCACCTGTCCCAGTACGCAATTGATCAGGTGAACACAGATTTGAAAAAGAAGAATTGTTTTATGAGAGGTTTGAACGACCGGATGCAGCGGAAAATGGCTGCATGTATTGATCTTACTTATGGGAAGGCTGTCAGCACAGCCTTATCTGTCGAGGCCAAATATGCAAATTCTGGGAAAAGTAAGGGAGTTAGTGGTGATCGGCCTACTCAGGGCCCGGTAAAGAGGCAACGGTTTATTCTCCGGCCCTCTAACCAGAATCGTTCAAGTGCACCACCTTTCCCTTTCAAGCAGCCTATAATTATTCGTCCCAACAAAGCTCCTACTGCCTCAAGTCAGCCGGGTGCCCCAGGCACTCGAGTCCCTGCTCTGCCAAGTTCCTCAACTGGATGCTTTAACTGTGGCAAATCTGGGCACTTCATCAAAGACTGTCCCTATCCTCGGCAAAATCAGGCTAATAATCAGCAAGGATCGGGAAATTCTGCTCCAGGCAAGGGAAGTACTTCGGGCAAGAATACCAAAAAGACGGGGCGAGTATATTATACGCAAGTGGCTACCACACCGGAAGGCGAGCCGGTGATGATGGGTATGTTCCCTGTGGCCAACCACCCTGCACTAATTCTTTTTGATTCCGGTGCTTCACATACCTTCATTAGCAAGACATTTGTGGAGCAACATCACATTCCATGTCATGAATCCAAAGAGGGTTTTAAAATTCATTCACCTGGGGGATATATTTTTACTAAAGAAGTGGCCTATGGAGTGCCAGTAACTATGGCCGAACGGAACTTTCCTGCCAACATGATTGTTCTAAAGGGCCAAGATATAGATGTAATTTTGGGGATGAATTGGTTAACTCAACACAAGGCAGTACTCAACACTGAACTCAGAACCGTCAGGTTGAGTTATAATCAAGAAGAAATTCTCTTGTCTCTCCCCAAGACCAATCCAGTCAAAGCTTCTGGTAGAGTCTTTGAAGCCATTGTACCGGAGATCAAGAACATTCCGGTAGTTTGTGAGTTTCCAGATGTGTTTCCGGAAGATTTGCTTGGACTACCCCCAGAAAGAGATGTGGAATTTGTAATTGAGCTAAAACCCGGTACGGCTCCCATTTCCCGAAGGTCGTACCGTATGCCCCCTAATGAATTGGCAGAATTGAAGATTCAATTGCAAGATCTGCTGAATAAAGGATTTATCCGGCCAAGCTCGTCCCCTTGGGGTTGTCCCGCCATCTTTGTGAAGAAGAAGGATCAAACCTTGCGCATGTGCGTGGACTATCGGCCCCTGAATGAGGTCACTATCAAGAATAAGTACCCTCTTCCAAGGATTGACATCCTATTTGATCAACTGACAGGGGCGAGGGTATTTTCCAAAATTGATCTCAGGTCGGGCTATCATCAGATCCGTATTCGGCCCGAGGATATACCAAAGACCGCATTCACTACGCGGTATGGGTTATTTGAATACCTAGTAATGTCTTTCGGGCTTACCAATGCTCCTGCCCACTTCACTTATTTGATGAACTCGGTGTTCATGCCCGAGTTAGACAAGTTCGTGGTGGTCTTCATTGATGATATATTGATATACTCTAAAAATGAAGAGGAGCACGCTCAGCACCTGCGGATTGTATTGACGCGCCTGAGGGAACATCAGCTATATGCCAAGTTCAGCAAGTGCGCGTTTTGGCTGGAAGAAATTCAATTTTTGGGGCACGTATTATCATCCAAGGGAATTGCGGTAGACCCTAGCAAAGTCAAGGATATTCTGGAGTGGCAACCTCCAACGACTGTTCACCAAGTCCGGAGTTTTCTTGGGCTAGCAGGGTACTATCGCAGATTTATACCTGATTTTTCTAAGCTTGTGAAGCCAATCACAAGTTTATTGAAGAATGATACCAAGTTCAATTGGTCTTCTGAATGTAATAAAGCCTTTGAGCAACTGAAGATATTATTGACCACTGCTCCGGTATTGGCTCAACCGGACATCACTAAACCTTTTGATGTATATTGTGATGCGTCAGGCAGTGGACTCGGCTGTGTACTAATGCAAGAGGGCCGAGTGATTGCATATGCTTCAAGGCAGTTACGCCGACATGAGGAGCACTATCCGACTCATGATCTGGAGTTAGCTGCGGTGGTTCATGCCCTGAAAATCTGGCGTCACTATCTGCTGGGAAATATTTGCCACATATACACCGATCATAAGAGTTTGAAGTATATATTTACCCAGTCAGAGTTGAATATGAGGCAAAGACGATGGCTCGAGCTCATTAAAGATTATGAACTGGAGATTCATTATCACCCAGGCAAGGCCAATGTTGTGGCGGATGCATTGAGTCGCAAGACTTCCTGCCACTGCCTTATGGTAAAGACCTCCGAGAGCACCTTGTGTCAAGAAATGGAAAGGTTAAACCTGGGAATGATCCAACAAGGGACCTTAAATCAGCTAAAGCTTGAGTCAACCATCTTGCAAAGGATAATTGCTGATCAAAAAGATAATCTGGGCATGAAGCACATACGAGAAAAGATCAGGGCTGGAACAGCCCAATGTTTTAGAGAAGATGATCAAGGGGTGTTATGGTTCAATAACTGCATAGTAGTGCCGAAGAAC
Organism: Zea mays; assembly: GCF_902167145.1. NCBI lineage: Eukaryota > Viridiplantae > Streptophyta > Magnoliopsida > Poales > Poaceae > Zea > Zea mays. Next base: position 17,413,358 of record NC_050101.1, on the reverse strand, counting down.
GAGGAACTCCGCCAGCAAATTTTAGATGAAGCGCATCTTAGTCGCTATTCTATTCATCCCGGAAGCACTAAGATGTACCAAGATTTAAAGCAACATTACTGGTGGACGAAGATGAAGATTGAAATTGCACGCTATGTGGCTAAGTGCGACACTTGCAGACGCGACAAAGCCATACACCTGAAAACTGCTGGTCCATTGCAATCTTTGCCAACCCCAACATGGAAATGGGAAGACATAAGCATGGACTTCATTGTGGGATTGCCCAGGACCGCAAAAGGGTACGACTCTATCTGGGTGATTGTGGATCGACTTACAAAGGTTGCTCACTTTCTGCCGGTCAAGACAAATTCCCCGGTTACTGTCTACGCCCAATTGTACATTGCTCGTATTCTTAGTCTGCATGGTGTTCCAAAGACCATAGTGTCGGATCGTGGACCTCAATTTGTAGCCAAGTTTTGGGAAGCACTTCACCAATCTTTGGGTACTAAGTTACTCCACAGTTCGACCTATCATCCTCAAACCAGTGGGCAGACTGAGAGGGTGAACCAAATACTGGAAGATATGTTACGGGCATGTGTCCTGGATTTCTCACAGAAATGGGATGAATGTTTACCTTTGGCGGAGTTTTCGTATAATAACAGTTATCAAGAAAGCATCAAGATGGCACCTTTTGAAGCTTTGTATGGGCGACGGTGTCGAACTCCGCTAAATTGGTCTGAACCTGGTGAAAGGTATTTCTTTAGGCCTGATATGGTAAAAGAAACCGAAGAAAAGGTTCAGAAAATAGTTCATAATATGAAGAAAGCCCAAGCTCGTCAGAAAAGTTATGCAGACAAACGGCGAAGGCCTTTGTATTTCCTGGAAGGAGACTATGTTTACCTGAAGGTCTCACCAATGAAAGGCGTATCGCGTTTTGGGATTAAAGGAAAACTTGCACCCAGGTACATTGGTCCATTCCTGGTACTTGAGCAATGTGGACCAGTGGCATACCGACTTCAGCTCCCCGAAACATTGTCTGCCGTACATAATGTGTTCCACGTGTCACAATTGAAGAAGTGTCTTCGGGTTCCCGATCGAACCGTTGAAGTGACTGATGTTGTCCTGGAACCAGATTTGACATACTCGGAACATCCTATTCGAGTTCTGGATCAAAAGGACAGGGTTACCCGGAGAAAAACTCTCAAGTTTTACAAGATACAGTGGAACCAACATTCAGAAGATGAGGCTACATGGGAAACCCAAGAATTCTTAGATAAGAATTTCCCAGGCTTTCTAGCCTCTTGTAAATTGTAAAGTTTGTATAGTTGTGGAATAAAGGAATAAACCCCCGCACCACCCCTGCCATGTACCAAAAATAAGGAAATAAAAACATGACACATTTCCTTTTCCATTCCTCACCCTAGGATTTTAAATCTCGGGACGAGATTCTTTTATGGGGGAAAGGATGTAACACCCCTGGTGTTACTCTAACTAAAACTTGAGCATGGCATCATGAGCATGGTCATTGCATATGTTTGATACACCTAGAGTGCATTCACTAGGTAAAAATTTCAAACAAGTTGTATTGTTTTAAAGTTTTCCAAATAGGACCCTGGTTTAAGGACTTAACCCTAAATAGTGGTTAAAGGGGTAAAACTTAACTTAAGTTGAGAAGAACCTTAGGGTTTGTGAGAAAAGCCATAAAACAACCTCAAACACTAAGTGGAATCACATTTATACCCCTGGGATGCCAGAAACCCTAATTGGAACCCTGGAAAACCCAAAACCAAAACCCTAGGGGCTTAAGTGCAAAATTAGTCCACTTTTGGGCTAAAGTGCAAAAACCAAGTCACATACACATTTTAAGTCCTTTGGATCACAAATATATGGACTTGAAAGCAAAACCCTAAGTTTTGGACTTAAATGCAAAAGTGGACCTCATTTGAGTTTTGTTTTAAGTCTGAAAAACAGTGCATGAGCTCAACTTTGGAGCTTTATAACTTGCAAACTATAGAGTTTTTGCCCTAGGTCACCACATCAAAGTTGAAGAACCATTGTAGGAGAACAACTTTGCTTAAGGTGGTGAGCTTAGTTGTTAAGAAGAATTTGGAGAAAAACCCCATCAAAGTTCGACTGTCAGGTTGTTGAAACTGAAATTCTGTTTAACAGTGATCTGACTTCAACTTCAAGCTAGATTTTGAGCAGGATCCAGTGCTCAAATGAGTTTGATCCCTATAGGGGAATTGTAGCTGGTATGTAGCACTCCAATTTTGGTGCAGAGACTTGGACAAGTTGCCACAGGAATTTGGGAGAAAATTCAAGTTAAACATCGGCTGACAGTCGCTCTGATGAGAGTTCTCATGGTACAGTGTTCTACCGGATCAGGTTGCCAGCGCGGCGGGCTCGTCGCTGGTAGGTCGTCGCCGGTGGTCGATCCGTCGCTGTGATTCGTGCGAACAGTGAGGCTAACGCTGGGAGGTCATCGCCGGGATAAACTTCACCCATTAAACAACTCCGGCCACCGTACCGTCGTTATCGCGGCGGATGTGGATTACCTCGCCGTCGACCGCCGCTTCCCGGCCTTATGCCGCGTGGCTCTACCTTTACACCGCGTCGCCAAGACTTCCTCTACCCGTCCCATCACCGCCGGAGAGCTTGCCACGACAGTAGCCACGAAGTCACCGCACCTGCGTTCTTCCCTATCTCCGGCCGCCGCTCATCTTCATCCAAAATTGAGCACCGCCGCCCGCGAACACTATAAATTGACCCCGCCGTGAGCTTCGCCATATCTTTACGCACCCAGCCACCGCTAATCGGCCCCGATCATCCACCCGAGCGCTCGAATTTCGCGTTGCCCCCAAATCCATTCTCCGCCGCCGTAGAATCGAGTTCACCGTCGCCAGCCCAACTCCGGTCAGTACCCGCCCGTTGCTTCCTCGTTTGAGCATGCTCATACCCCCGTGATGCTTACCAAAGCCTTGAATCGAACTAGATCACCCTGGGTCGCCGGGAACACGCTCATGCCGCCGTGGCGCTTACGGCCATCGTGGCCGGAGCTCTATGAGCCACCACCGGTGCAATTAGGTTAGGGGAAATGCTCCTTAGGAGTTGAATTTCGTGTATGCCGCTCGGAGAGTCCAGCCGCAGCCCCAATCGGCCGGTCTGCTGCTCGCCGGAGCGCGGCCGAGCTTGAACACCGTCGAGGACCTCGCGTTGCAAATTGACCAGAACCTAGGGGTCTTTTTGTGATCGGTCAGCGACACACAGGAACAGTGAAGAAACTCGTTTTCATTTAGTCAAAAGCTCGAGGTCTCTTCTGCAAAGCCGCCAGGGCGCGCGCGGGCGCGGGCGCTATTCTCCCTGGGCCTGGGCTGGTTGGGCCAGAAGCGGTCCAATACTGTTTAATAGTTTTTCTTTTTCTTTTTCAGTGAAGCTTTAGAAGATTGTTAAAAATGATAGAAAAATCCTAAAATTATGAGACCAATTTTCCTAGGTTTGTTATTTTCCATAGAATTTAGTAAAAATAGTTTCATGATTTTTAGATCAAATAGGGAATTTTAGGGTATTTAAAACAGCCTAAACCAATGGTTCTGGATTTTTAGAGAGTAAATAGTAAGTCCAAAATTCCCCAAACTTTTTATGTGAGCTTTTCACATTATTTAGAAGCCATGGGTAGAGTTTGGTTTGATTTGGACCTTGTTTGATCACTAAACCCAAAACCACCCCCCCTGCCCTATGAACTCCTTTACCGACTCCGGAAACCCTAGGTTCCCGGAACTCCGTGAAGGAAAGTTGTACTCAAGACATAAATAACAAGTTTATGCTATCTTTGCATCCTCATGAGCATTCCATGACATCCATCCTTATGTATGTATATGGTTATATTAGAGCAAGAAGAAGAAGAAGAAGAAGTTGTTGAAGAAGGGATACCACCCACCTCTGATCCTCAGGCCGACAACTGCTTTTATTTTGATATCTGTGGATCTGAGCAGGACACCTCTGATAACAAAGGCAGGCCCCGGTGCATTTGCCACCCCCCTTGATATCTTTAAAATCTTTCTCACTTACTTGCTGCATTAGGTGATAGGAGTTGATTGATTAAACAATTCCTGCATTGCCTCCCCTTGATTTTGATTACCCTCCTTGAAATCCTGTTTTTACAAAAAGGTTTTACTTTGCTTAGTATTGCTTTAGAAAAACAAAAGGATTTGTTTTACAAAATATGTTGGCAAAGTGGGAGGGATGTTTTCAAAACAAAATTTGATGGTGGATCCATCAAGGCCTTGATGGGTCCAACATCGGAAAAGATGTACCTCTGCCAGGTACCAAACTTTGGGTTTGAAATGATTAAGCTGAGACCGGGCGGGTGACTTGCACGAGAAGTGAGTCTCAGTGTAGTGTCTCCGTCTGAGTCGATTAAGGACCTTGTCGATGTAGGCCTGCTGACCGAGGACCCTTTAACTGGTCACATGCCTCGTCATGGGTAAGCCTTGCCTCGGGTAGACTAAGGCCGGAATAAGATAACACGAAATGGGAGTGGAGCGGTGGCGAGAGTAGCGTGTACCCTCCGTGGCAAGAGGCTGGACGGTGGTGTATCTGTGCTCTCGGTTTGCGTGAACCTGATCCGGTCTTAAGAACCCCGGTGGCGGGTTGACATATGCAAGGGTTAAGTGCTACATATGTCGTGTGATTGGAGATCCTCAGCTGAGTATAATCGATTCGGATCGCCGTACCTCCGCGGTTATGGAGACTTGGCCACTGACTTACACGTAGCATTCCACTAAAGATGATGGGTTTTTGGCTAAGAAATTGGCTAGTGCAGGATCAGTGATTGAACTAGGGTAGAAAGAACTCTAGTGCAGGTAATTCTACCTAACTTGACAAATAAAATTGGATTTTTAAGGATCCACTTTAGTAAGCATTTCTGCAAAACAGAGTCTTTTGACTATTGGAAAGCCTTACCTTGACTCCCATATATCCAGCATACCCTTGAGAGTCTTTTCCTTAGTCGGGTAAGACTTGCTGAGTAATTCCATACTCAGGGTTTATCCCTTTGTTGTTTTTAGGAGGGGAAGTAGCAGACTTTTGCTGCTTCTGTACTAAGGTGGTTCCCAAGGGAGAACATCAAGACTGAAGTGCGGGAGGACTCGGTCCTCCATTTGAGATCTTTTGTTTTTAGTCCTTCGGGAGAAGTCGTGTCTCCCCGGTTTGTATAATTATTACTGTTATGCACTCACTTTTTAGAACTGGTCTGTAATAACTTAACTTGAGCTTACTTTGGAAATAAATGTAAGATTATGTAATCGCTTCCGCATTTCTTTATCTCCGATGATCTGTAATGTCTGCAAGACGGGTGAAACGTTCCTGGTGAGGTAAGGCAAGATACCGAGCTTGTCAAGTAACTTAGGAACATCTACAGGGTGTCTGATGTCTGCTAGACAAGGACAACTGTAGGTGGGCATATTTACTTGGGAGGTTCCGTCACAGCCCCAAGGGCCCGTGCCATTGGCTCAGCCCGCCCGGCCGACGCGCCGCGGCGGGCCGCCTCGAAGCTCCCTTCCCAACGGGCGGCGTGCTGAATCCTTTGCAGACGACTTAAAACGCGACGGGGCATTGTAAGTGGCAGAGTGGCCTTGCTGCCACGATCCACTGAGATCCAGCCCCGCGTCGCACGGATTCGTCCCTCCCCCCCACTCTACGCACCGCCTAGCGACTAGGTTTCGAACCCACGGAAGAGGGGCACCGGTCTTCCGGACGGAAACGACCAAGGCGCAGCGTGGCCGAAGACCGCCGGGGGTTCGTGCACGACCAAAAAAAAGCTAAGTCCCAGCGTGTGGAAAGACACCGAAGCTGCTACGTATGCCTTGGGTGAAGGGCATGATGGCGACGGGGCGGCATGGCTGTTCGGCCTTGCGTTTGGGCCGAAAACGAGGGGTTCGCCCATGGCGCACGGGCCGAAAACCGAGGTTCGGGCATGGCCCCGGAAATAAGCTAAGTCCAAGCGTGTGGAAAGACACCGAAGGTAATATGTATGTCTTGGGTGAAGGGCATGGCGGAACGGAGGGAAAACGGCACGGAGGCGCAAGGCGACGGGCGGCATGGCTGTTCGGCCTTGCGTCTGAGCCGAAAATGAGGGGTTCGGCCATGGCGCACGGGCCGAAAACTGAGGCCCGGGCACGACCCCGAAAATAAGCTAAGTCCAAGCGTGTGGAATGGAAAGACAACGAAGCTAAGGTGTATGTATGGCTTGAGTGAAGGGCAAGGTGGAACGGAGGGAAAACGGGAGGAGGCGCGCGGGGACGGGCGGCAGTGCTGTTCGGCCTTGCGTCTGGGATGAAAACAAGGTGTTCGCCATGGCGCACGGGCCGAAAACGGAGGCTCGGCCACGGCCGCGAAAACGGGCTAAGTCCCAGCGTGTGGAAAGACACCAAACATAAAGTGTATGTCTTTGGTGAAGGGCACAGTGGTACGGAGGGAAAACGACATGGAGGCACGCGACGAACGGAGGCTCAGGCACGGAGGCGCGCGGCGACGGGCGGCATGGCTGTTCGGCCTTGCGTTTGGGCTGAAAACGAGGCGTTCACGATGGCGCGCGGGCCGAAAACAACGGTTCGGCCACGGCCTCGGAAATAAGCTAAGTCCAAGCGTGTAGAAAGACACCGAAGCTAATGTGTAAGTCTTGAGTGAAGGGCACGGTGGAACGGAGGCAAAACGACACGGAGGCGCGCGACGTCGGGCGGCATGGCTGTTCGGCCTTGCGTTTGGGCCGAAAACGAGGGGTTCGCCCATGGCGCAGGGGGCGAAAACTAAGGTTCGGGCACGACCCCGAAAATAAGCTAAGTCCAAGCGTGTGGAATGGAAAGACAACGAAGCTAAGGTGTATGTATGGCTTGAGTGAAGGGCACGTTGTAACTGAGGGAAAACGACACGGAGGCGTGCGGCATGGCTGTTCGGCCTTGCGTCTGGGCTGAAAACGAGGTGTTCGCCATGGCGCACGGGCCGAAAACGGAGGCTCGGGCACGAACTCGAAAATAAGCTAAGTCCAAGCATGTGGAAAGACACCGAATCTAAAGTGTATTTCTTCGGTGAAGGGCACAGTGGAACGGAGGGAAAACGACACGGAGGCACGCGACGAACCGAGGCTCGGGCACGGATGCGCGGGGCGACGGGCGGCAGGGCTGTTCGTCCTTGCGTTTGGGCTGAAAACGAGGTGTTCGCCATGGCGCACGGGCCGAAATCGGAGTCTCGGGCACGACCTCGAAAATTAGCTAAGTCCAAGCATGTGGAAAGACACCGAACCTAAAGTGCATGTCTGGAGTGAAGGTCAAGGTGGAACGGAGGGAAAACGGGAGGAGGCGCGCGGCGACGGGCGGCATGGCTGTTCGGCATTGCGTTTGGGCTGAAAACGAGGCGTTCGCCATGGCGCGCGGGCCGAAAACGGCGGCTGGGGCACGACCTCGGAAATAAGCTAAGTCCAAGCGTGTAGAAAGACACCGATGCTAATGTGTATGTCTTGGGTGAAGGGCACAGTGGAACGGAGGGAAAACGACACGGAGGCACGCGACGACGGGCGGCAGGGCCGTTCGGCCTTGCGTCTGGGCTGAAAACGAGGGGTTCGCCATGGCGCACGGGCCGAAAACGGAGGCTCGGGCACGAACTCAAAAATAAGCTAAGTCCAAGCGTGTGGAAAGACACCGAACCTAAAGGGCATGTCTTGAGTGAAGGACAAGGTGGAACGGAGGGAAAACGGGAGGAGGCGCGCGGCAGGGCTGTTCGGCCTTGCGTATGGGCTAAAAACGAGGGGTTCGC
>NC_050101.1:17375570-17388070 GCF_902167145.1 Zea mays | reverse complement strand
CGCGGCGACGGGCGGCATGGCTGTTCGGCCTTGCGTTTGGGCTGAAAACGAGGCGTTCGCCATGGCGCGCGGGTCGAAAACAACGGTTCGGCCACGACCTCGGAAATAAGCTAAGTCCAAGCGTGTAGAAAGACACCGAAGCTAATGTGTAAGTCTTGAGTGAAGGGCACGGTGGAACGGAGGCAAAACGACACGGAGGCGCGCGACGTCGGGCGGCATGGCTGTTCGGCCTTGCGTTTGGGCCGAAAACGAGGGGTTCGCCCATGGCGCAGGGGGCGAAAACTAAGGTTCGGGCACGACCCCGAAAATAAGCTAAGTCCAAGCGTGTGGAATGGAAAGACAACGAAGCTAAGGTGTATGTATGGCTTGAGTGAAGGGCACGTTGGAACTGAGGGAAAACGACACGGAGGCGTGCGGCATGGCTGTTCGGCCTTGCGTCTGGGCTGAAAACGAGGTGTTCGCCATGGCGCACGGGCCGAAAACGGAGGCTCGGGCACGAACTCGAAAATAAGCTAAGTCCAAGCATGTGGAAAGACACCGAATCTAAAGTGTATTTCTTCGGTGAAGGGCACAGTGGAACGGAGGGAAAACGACACGGAGGCACGCGACGAACCGAGGCTCGGGCACGGAGGCGCGGGGCGACGGGCGGCAGGGCTGTTCGTCCTTGCGTTTGGGCTGAAAACGAGGTGTTCGCCATGGCGCACGGGCCGAAATCGGAGTCTCGGGCACGACCTCAAAAATTAGCTAAGTCCAAGCATGTGGAAAGACACCGAACCTAAAGTGCATGTCTGGAGTGAAGGTCAAGGTGGAACGGAGGGAAAACGGGAGGAGGCGCGCGGCGACGGGCGGCATGGCTGTTCGGCCTTGCGTTTGGGCTGAAAACGAGGCGTTCGCCATGGCACGCGGGCCGAAAACGGCGGCTGGGGCACGACCTCGGAAATAAGCTAAGTCCAAGCGTGTAGAAAGACACCGATGCTAATGTGTATGTCTTGGGTGAAGGGCACAGTGGAACGGAGGGAAAACGACACGGAGGCACGCGACGACGGGCGGCAGGGCCGTTCGGCCTTGCGTCTGGGCTGAAAACGAGGGGTTCGCCATGGCGCACGGGCCGAAAACGGAGGCTCGGGCACGAACTCGAAAATAAGCTAAGTCCAAGCGTGTGGAAAGACACCGAACCTAAAGGGCATGTCTTGAGTGAAGGACAAGGTGGAACGGAGGGAAAACGGGAGGAGGCGCGCGGCAGGGCTGTTCGGCCTTGCGTATGGGCTGAAAACGAGGGGTTCGCCATGGCGCGCGGGCCGAAAACAACGGTTCGGCCACGGCCGCGAAAACGGGCTAAGTCCCAGCGTGTGGAAAGACACCGAACCTAGAGCGCATGTCTCGAGTGAAGGTAAAGGTGGAACGAAGGGAAAACGGGAGGAGGCGCGCGGCGACGGGCGGCAGGGCTGTTCGGCCTTGCGTTTGGGCTAAAAACGAGGTGTTCGCCATGGCGCGCGGGCCGAAAACAACGGTTCGGCCACGGCCGCGAAAACGGGCTAAGTCGAAGCGCGTGGAAAGACACCGAGGCTGCTACGTAGGTCTCGGTTGAAGGGCACGGTGGAACGGAGGAAAAACGGGAGGAGACGCAGGGCAACGGGCGGCAGGGCTGTTCGGCGTTGCGTTTTGGGTGAAAACGAGGGGTTCGCCATGGCGAACGGGCCAAAAACGGATTTTCGGGCACGGCCGCGAAAACGGGCACGTGGATGGGCACGGGACCCTCCCGTGGTCCCCCCGCGTGAGACGTGGAAGTTCGGGTCCACCCGAGAGGGAAAATGGGTCACGCTAGCGAAACCCCTGATTCTGAGCAAAAACGCTGTGTCCAGCCATCTTAGATGGGTTTCCTGGGGTCCTGGGAAAATGCCCTGGTTTTCTGAAGGCAGAACTCCCCGAAGTCCTGGGAGGGGGTATGCCCCTCAGGTATAGTAGGGGGTAGGGAACTCGTGCAGCCGAAACCCGGGCGAAACGCTGCTGAAACCATAGCGTTTCCAGCGTCTCCTCCAGGTCTCCTCGGCCGAGCCCCGTGTCACACCCGGTTTTAGAAGGCAAACCGAATGCGAACCATGTACGTGTCAGGATCAGTTATTCACGTACACAGCAGTTACATAACATGGACATCATCACACAGTGCTCAAAATAGTATTAAAAAGGGAAATAATAGTCGATTACATCATACGTCTGAGACGTCCATATAGTTCTTACAATAAATCAAAGTGCGGAAAAGAAACGTAGATAACGCGGCCTTCACAGGCAGCCGACTGGGGGTTGCCGCTAACCCACACCTAGAACTCGTCGTAGTCTTGGAACTCCTGAAAGTCTCCTTCCACAGCTTCATCTTCTCCTCAGCAGTGGTTGCAATGCTGACAACCTGGGGGGGGGGGGGATTTGGTGTGTAGAGCAAGGGTGAGTACACATCAACATACTCAGCAAGCATCCCGTTTGGCTGTAGTGGACTAGCTTTATGTGGAGATAAGTCAAGCAGTTGCTTTTAGTTGGTCAGGTTATTACTTACTAGTAGAAAGCCAGGTTTTAACATTAACCCAAGTTATTAGCCCAATGTATCCTTTCCAAACGGAAAGAATACCACTTACCAATACCATAATCATAATCAGAACAATCAATCTCATTGCCACCTGTACCAAAATATCCTTGATCAAGTATCACTAATCTCTGGAGCTCCCTTGGCCGCTCATAACCGCGAGCACGGCTGATATATCAGTTTCATAACACTCTGCAGAGGTTGCGCACTTTACCCATAAGCCGTGATTCCCTCTTGCCTCGGGCTGATCAAACCCTTAAACACTACCAAGGTGAATAGGCAGGGTCTCACTACGAAGCCTTTACAAAGATTCCCCGGGGCTGTAGCCACCCGTTAGGTTTCCTAAATGTACCGCACTCCTCCCCAAGGGACAAATCAACCTTGGCAGAGCGAGCCGCATACACCGAGCCCCATTGACGGCACGACGGCTAAGCGAACTACACCCCGGTTCCTCCAATTATTCAGCTAAGGGCGTCCCATTCCACCCTCATGGTTGCACTATTTTCCCGGGCGGTCATCCATTGAACAGGTCCTTACGGAGAGGCACTTGAGAAACCGCTCGAGTCCCCTTGAATGCCACAAGTATAATCATCAATAAGAAGGGAAAACAGCGTATCATAAATGATCACATCATGTTCATTGATTAGAGTTGAGCAATAGCATCAGACTAAGCAGTAATAATCCGACCCAAATAGGTAAACAAGGACATGGATAACAAAAGCTAGTCAATCCTTAGGTATAAATGTGTAATGCGGGAGGTGAATTAAAGAATGAATAGGACAGAGATAGGTCAAAGGACACTTGCCTCCACCAACCGACTGCTGCTCAGGGGCTTCTCCTGCGAATTCCTCAGGCTCTTCGACCGGATCGTTCTCTATGCGATTGCAAACATACATACATCCATCCACATATTTAATACAAAAGAACAGTACACCATACAAGGGAACAAATAAAATAAGTATGCATCAAGTATGACATTCGATATCGCATTTGTTATGGTTAGAAAGAAATGGGCAAGGGTCTCGCAGGGGGGTTAAAGTTTATGCACTAATAACTAGTTACAATTGGTTCTTAACAAAAGAATTCTGTTATACATATATACTAATGGGAACCTAATCATTTTTGGTTGATCAACATTGCACGGGTTAAACAATTAACTACATGAATCAATAGCATAACGGAATTTTAATTTAAACTTCTATTTTCCATAGCATGAACAGTGATTAGTCTACTTAAAATACAGTAATTATGATCACAGAAAGTAAATAAAATAAATAAAAAAAAAAACAGAGGGGGGGCGGTTGAACCGGCCCTAGGGGCGGTTGAACCGGCCCTAGGCGGCGGCCGAGCTGGGGGCGGTCGGGTGGCTGAGCTGGGGCGGGGGCCGGCCGAGCCGGGGCCGAGGCCGGCTGAACCGGCCCGGGACAGGGGCGCGGCCAGGGGCCAGGGCGGGCGGCCGGGCGCGGGCTGGGGGCGGCTGGCGGCCGGGCGGGGCGCGGCTGGGGGCGGCCAGCGGCCGGGCCAGGGCGGCCGGGGAGCGGCCGGGGCGGGCCAGCGGCGGCCGGGGCCGGCTGGGCGCGGCCGAGGGCCGGCCAGCGGCGGCTGGGCTGGGGGGTGGTGGCCGGCGCGGCCAGGGGGCGCGCGGGGGAGGGGAGAGGAGAGGGGAGGGAGGAGAGGGAGGAGGGGGGAGGGGGCTCACCGGCGGGGATGGCCGACGGCGAGGGGCGGCCGACGGCAGGGGACGGCGCGGCGGCCTAGGGCAGGGGGCGGGTAGGGGGCGGCGGCTTGGGTGGGGAGGGAGAGAGGGAGAGAATGAGGGAGAGGAAGGGGGTTTTGGGAAAAAAAAGAGGGGGTGGGGGGGCGGCTGGGCCTGCTTTGGGCCCAAGAGGGGGGCGCGCGCAGGGGCTTGGGCCGGCCGGGGTCGGCCCACGGCGCGGGAGAGAGAAAAAAAAAGAGGAGAAAGAGAGAGAAAAAGAAAGAAAGAAAAGGTTTTCCGCTTATTCTCGAAATCCGATCTTTTAGATGAATGCGTTTGCACTTCCAAACAATCAAAAAGATGCAAGGTTCGGCATGGTGCATCAAACAACACAAAGCATTTTAGAGTTTTTCTTACACAGGAGATCCAAACCGAATCCCACTAAAACTTTGGAAAAGGTCAAGGTTTAGCGAGGGAAAAAGAAAAGGAAAAGGTAACGCCCGAATTTTGGCGACTAAAGAAAAGAAAAAATTCAACTGCAAAATTCGGGGCGTTACAAACCTATCCCCCTTAAAAGAATCTCGCCCTCGAGATTCAGGGCTTGCTAGCAAAGAGCTCTGGGTACTTGGCCATCAAATCATCTTCACGCTCCCAGGTTGCTTCTTCCTCAGAGTGGTGACTCCATCTGACTTTGCACATTCTGACGGTCTTCCTTCGGGTGACTCTATCTGCAACCTCAAGGATCTGAGCTGGCTTCTCAACATAGGTCAAGTCCTCCTGGACTTCCAGACCTTCCACTGGCAACTGCTCTTCTGGCACACGCAAGCACTTCTTCAACTGAGACACATGAAAGACATCATGCACAGCAGACAAATTCTCTGGCAGGCTGAGCTGATAAGCCACTTCTCCACGCTTTGAGAGAATTTGATACGGACCAATGTATCGGGGTGCTAGCTTGCCTTTCACTCCAAATCTTCTGACTCCTCTGATCGGTGACACCTTCAGATAGACAAAGTCTCCGACTTCGAAACTTAGCTCTCTTCTTCTTGTGTCTGCATAGCTTCGCTGCCTCGATTGCGCTATCTTCAGATTCTCTCGGACCATCTTGATGTTCTCTTCAGCTTCGAGCAAAATATCCGGCCCAAACACTTGCTTCTCTCCAGGCTGATCCCATTGCAACGGAGTTCTACAACTCCTTCCATAAAGCGCTTGAAACGGTGACATCTTCAAACTGGCCTGGTAACTGTTGTTATAAGAAAACTCTGCATAAGGCAATCGCTTATCCCATCCGGACTGATCTTGCAACGCACAGGCTCTCAACATGTCTTCAAGAATTTGATTGGTTCTTTCAGTCTGGCCATCTGTCTGCGGGTGATAAGCTGAACTGAAATTCAGATGTGTGCCCAAGGCTTCATGCAACTGCTGCCAGAAATGAGAGGTGAACTGCGTTCCTCTGTCTGACACTATCTTCTTTGGCACACCATGAAGACAAACGATCCGAGACATATACAGCTCTGCCAATACTGCACTGTTGTAGCTGGTCTTGACAGGTATGAAGTGGGCTGACTTGGTCAAACGGTCCACTACTACCCAAATGGAATCGTAGCCGGCTCGAGTGCGAGGCAATCTGACTATGAAATCCATACCAATTTCATCCCATTTCCACTGAGGAATCTGCAACGGTTGCAACAATCCAGCTGGTCTCTGGTGCTCTGCCTTAATTCTTCGACAACTATCGCTCTTAGCCACATGCTCTGCGATTTCCCTCTTCATTCCATACCACCAGAATTTCTTCTTCAGATCCTGATACATCTTCTCACTGCCAGGGTGAATCGAATAGGCTGTCTCATGAGCTTCCTTGAGAATCAACTCCCGAATGGACTGGACATTGGGAACACACAAGCGGTCTTTGAACCATACCACACCTTCTGCATCTTCTCGAAAATCTTTGCCTCTGCCATCTAGAATCAGTCGCCGAATCTCACTGATCTTTTCATCATTCTTCTGCGCTTCTTTGATTTCGCGCTCCAAGGTAGGTTCCAATTCAACTGTGACTCCTCGCGAACTGTTCAGAAAACCGAGACTCAACCTATCGAACTCCTTGGCCAACTCATAAGGCATCGGACGAGCGACCATCAGATTGACTTGACTCTTTCTGCTCAAAGCATCTGCCACTACGTTTGCTTTGCCTGGATGGTAATGAATCTCCAACTCATAGTCTTTGATCAATTCTAACCATCTTCTTTGCCTCATATTCAATTCTGACTGAGTGAATATGTACTTCAGACTCTTGTGATCTGTGTAAACATCGCATTTCTGTCCATACAGATAGTGCCTCCATGTCTTCAGTGCGTGAACCACTGCTGCCAACTCTAGATCATGGATCGGGTAATTCTTCTCATGAACCTTCAACTGTCGGGACGAGTAAGCCACAACTCTTCCCTCTTGCATCAATACGCATCCCAAACCTGTGTAACAAGCATCACAGTACACAGAGAAGGGCTTGTGCACATCGGGCAAGACTAGGACAGGCGCTGTTGTCAACTTCTCTTTCAGCGCTTCAAAGGCCTCTTGGCATTTCTGGGTCCACTTGAACTCAACCTTGTTGCCTAGCAACGCTGTCATTGGTTTCGCAATCTTCGAAAACCCTTCAATGAATCGCCGATAATATCCGGCCATTCCAATGAAGCTCTTGATTCCTCGAGCATCCGTTGGCGCTTTCCAGTTCAGAATGTCTGCCACTTTCTTCGGATCCACAGCCAATCCTTCTTTGTTGATTATGTGACCCAAGAACAGGACCTCACTGATCCAGAACTCACACTTGCTCAACTTTGCATACAACTGGTGCTCTCGCAATCTCTGCAATACCATCCTCAAATGATCTGCATGCTCTTCTTCGCTTTGAGAATAAACCAGAATGTCATCAATGAATACCACCACAAACTTATCAAGATAATCCATGAATACACTGTTCATCAGATTCATAAGGAAGGCTGGTGCATTGGTCAAACCAAAAGACATCACTGTGAACTCATATAACCCATACTTGGTAATGAATGCCGTCTTCGGAATGTCCGAAGGTCGGATCCTGAGCTGATGATAACCTGACCTCAGATCGATCTTGGAGAACACACTGGCTCCTCTCAACTGGTCGAACAGATCTTCTATTCTGGGCAAAGGATACTTGTTCTTGATCGTGACTTCATTCAAAGCTCGATAATCGATACACATCCTCTTGGTGCCATCTTTCTTCTCCACAAACAGGACAGGGGCGGCCCAAGGCGAGGTGCTTGGCCGGATGTAACCTTTCTCTGACAGCTCATCAATCTGCTTCTTAAGCTCAACCAACTCCGGTCCAGATATTTTGTAAGCTCTCTTAAAGATGGGGGCGGTTCCAGGAAGAAGCTCTATAGCAAACTCAACTTTCCGCTCTGGTGGCATACCCGGTAAGTCCTTTGGAAACACATCTGGGAATTCAGACACAACCTTGATACTCTCAATTGGGTCTGCTTCACTGCTATCGACAGCCATCTGATAACAACTTCCTTTCTTCGGCTCAGGCGGGACTAACTTGGTCACCACTTCCTCTCCTAGTGGGGACACCAACTTGATTGTCCTTTTATCACAACAGATAACTGCCTGATACTTATCTAGCCAATTCATCCCTAGGATGACATCTATTCCCTGAGTACCCATTACTATAAGGTTAGCGGGAAACGCTATCCCCCTTATTTCCACACTTACATTCAAACATATGCTATCAGCTCGAATTCTACCACTAGCTGAGTCAATTTGAATGGGGGTTGACATGGTAGTAATTGGAAGATTATGCGCTTCTACCCATGATGCAGTAATAAAAGAATGCGTTGCTCCAGTATCAAATAACACTTCTGCAATATGGGAGTCGACTGGGAACATACCTACTGTCATGCCGGGAGTCTCCTGAACTGCTTCAGCCTCCAAGTGATTCAATCTTCCATGATTATAGCGCTGCTGAGGGCGGTTGCCTACTCCAGGCTGGGACACATTCTGCTTCGCTGGGGCATTGGGGCCTGACTGCTGCTGGGCTGCCTTCTTCGGACATTGCATCACCCAGTGGCCTTGCTCTCCACAGTGGAAACATGCTCTATTTCCAACCTGAGCTGGCGCTGCCTGATTGTTCTGCTGGTTTGTTGGGGCAGGAAGACGAGGTGCCTGCTGATTCTGCCTCTGAAACTGACCTCCTCCTGACTGATTGCTCTGACGATTCTGATACTGATGCTGAGGATACTGCCTTTGGGACTGCTGATACTGCTGACGCTGCTGATGCTGCTGAGATGGACGCTGATTCTGCCTAAACTGCTGAGGTTGATTGCCTGAAAAACGAGGGCGGCTGCTGCTTCCAGGCTGGGGTCCACTGATCTTGCGCTTACGATCCTCCATCTCCTTACGCTTCCTTTCTGTCATGATTGCTCTGTCAATCAGGTGCTGGAATGTCGTGAAGGTATGATTCATCAGCTGATACTGCAGAGGGTCAACCAAGCCTCTCAGAAAACGGTATTGTCGCTTGGCGTCAGTGTTGACATCTTCGGGAGCATAACGGGACAACTGCAGAAACCTGTCTCGATACTCACTGACAGATGATGACCCTTGCTTAAGGGCTAGGAACTCCTCCTTCTTCACTGTCATCAGACCTGCAGGCACATGGTACTGACGAAAGCTACCTCTGAATTCTTCCCAGGTGATGGTGTCGGGGTCGGCATGGGTGGCGAGGTAAGACTCCCACCAGGATTGTGCTGCTCCTCTCAACAGACGGGGACCATACAAGACTTTCTCCCTGTCATCACACTGAGCGGTATGCAACTCCCGCTCCACAGTGCGCAGCCAATCTTCAGCATCCATGGGGTCAGAAGAGTGAGCGAACGTTGGGGGATGACCTCTCATGAATTCAGCACGCTTGTCTCTAGGCATCTGAGGCATCTGAGGCTGGGGTGGTGCTTGCTGCTGCTGCTGCTGAATGGCGGCCAGAGTCTGACCGATGGCCTGAACTGCCTGAGTCTGCATCAGAAACATCTGCTCGATGGACATCGGGGGCGGGGGCGGCAGCTGCTGCTGCTGGGGCGCCTCATCTTGCTGACCGGCTTGCTCCTGCTGAGCACGCCTTCCTCCTCTGCGCCTGTTATCTGACATCTGCAGAACGCAACCACACATCAGAACTGATCTGACAAATCTTGCAGCATAAGAAAAGAGCATAGAATTCTCCAACAGCACTGAACAGATGAGCATCTTCACTGATCTCCAACACAGACCACACAGCTTCTCAGATAAAGAGGAAAGTGGAATAAAGGTTTTCCCAACTATATAACTAACTTTATTAACATAATATGTAAACCAAAATGCAGGGGATACCCACACTCTGGTGACAGTCATTACAAAGATCCAAACCAAACATAGTTCATCATGACAAACATAAATGCACAGGATATAGCAAACTACCCTGTCTAACTAAGACTAACTAAGACCGAGACCAACGCTAAGACTGAAGCTTCTATGTATATTTATTTCGTATTAATTACAAGATCCAACTCTAACGATCTATGGTTCTAGATTTATCTTGGTCTTGCAGTCGGGATTGCCATATGACTGGAGTCCACGCCGAGGTGAGCGGTACGGGTGCTGAGTCCCAACGGGAGCGGGGGAACCATCATCCAGGTGACGACGCTCCGCGCGCTCAGCCCGCAGCAGGGCGATCTCAGCACGAGCCCTACTCAGCTCGTCTAATGCATGGTCCAGCTCCGTGTTTAGCACGGCGGCTAGGTTGACTGTGCTGCTCAACCTAGGATTGTCCTCACCAGCAGGTGAAACAATCACGCCTCCTGTGCTGCCAGATGGACGGCGGGGGTAATACTTCAGGTCGAGACCGTCAGCTACCCCACCGAGAACCGAGCAGTAGTGCGAAAGCGCACGCCGTGCAGCATCCTGCATGGCTGCCTCAGCTGAGTCCCGCTCAGAGATAGAATAGTGCTCTGAGCAGGCCTCCGCGCCCTGGAGACTGTTCTCCGGACGGCGCACCAAACAGGTCGCCTCCCAGCGGTCCGGGTAGACCCCGCGACTATGCTGGTAGACCACACAGCGATACTCGATGGACCAAGTACGCCGGTCAAGTGCCCGACGTAGCAGGGTGTCGAGCGCGTCGTGGAAGTGACACCCGCGAGCAGCGTCGCGAGTGATGGGTCGAGCAACCCATCCTTCCGGCTCATGGCTAGAGAGGTCGAGGTCGGTGTCGTGGCTCGAGCTGTCGTCGCCACCTCCGTCGTCTGGGTCTCCTCCAGCAGCTACTCCAGAAGCTGGGACGCCCAGTGGTGGTGCAGGGGGCGCCTCCAGGGGAAGCACAGGAGAGCAGCTCCTCACAGACTCTATCTCCTGCTGGAGCGAGAAGGAAGAGCCCTGCTGCTCCTGTCGTCGACGTTCCTGCTCCTCATGCAGGCGGTGGTGCAGTCTCTCCAAGTGGCTGGACTGTCCGGCCACGGGACGGCGAAGCGGACGCTCAGCAAGGCGGGAGGGTAAGAAGGGGATGACGGACTTTCGTGCAGTGTGTCTAAGTCGAGCCATCTACAAAAGACATCGCAAGCAAAAGGGTGAGAACAGAATTAATATGACCAGCAAGTAATGAACCATAAATAAATGAAGGATCAGAATAATAATGAATCATAAATGAATGAAGGATCAGAATAAAACAAAGTTTTCAGCAAGGTATAATATATAGTAGAACATAGATTTGGTCAGTAGGACCAACTTTTGAAGGGATATCAAAGTCAAGGCAGGGACAGAGGTCTATAGTCCTTAGAACGACCATTCTACTCTAGGTTAGCGGTCCTACAGTCAGCACGGCTTTGATACCACTTATGTCACACCCGGTTTTAGAAGGCAAACCGAATGCGAACCATGTACGTGCCAGGATCAGTTATTCACGTACACAGCAGTTACATAACATGGACATCATCACACAGTGCTCAAAATAGTATTAAAAAGGGAAATAATAGTCGATTACATCATACGTCTGAGACGTCCATATAGTTCTTACAATAAATCAAAGTGCGGAAAAGAAACGTAGATAACGCGGCCTTCATAGGCAGCCGACTGGGGGTTGCCGCTAACCCACACCTAGAACTCGTCGTAGTCTTGGAACTCCTGAAAGTCTCCTTCCACAGCTTCATCTTCTCCTGAGCAGTGGTTGCAATGCTGACAACCTGGGGGGGGATTTGGTGTGTAGAGCAAGGGTGAGTACACATCAACATACTCAGCAAGCATCCCGTTTGGCTGTAGTGGACTAGCTTTATGTGGAGATAAGTCAAGCAGTTGCTTTTAGTTGGTCAGGTTATTACTTACTAGTAGAAAGCCAGGTTTTAACATTAACCCAAGTTATTAGCCCAATGTATCCTTTCCAAACGGAAAGAATACCACTTACCAATACCATAATCATAATCAGAACCATCAATCTCATTGCCACCTGTACCAAAATATCCCTGATCAAGTATCACTAATCTCTGGAGCTCCCTTGGCCGCTCATAACCGCGAGCACGGCTGATATATCAGTTTCATAACACTCTGCAGAGGTTGCGCACTTTACCCATAAGCCGTGATTCCCTCTTGCCTCGGGCTGATCAAACCCTTAAACACTACCAAGGTGAATAGGCAGGGTCTCACTACGAAGCCTTTACAAAGATTCCCCGGGGCTGTAGCCACCCGTTAGGTTTCCTAAATGTACCGCACTCCTCCCCAAGGGACAAATCAACCTTGGCAGAGCGAGCCGCATACACCGAGCCCCATTGACGGCACGACGGCTAAGCGAACTACACCCTGGTTCCTCCAATTATTCAGCTAAGGGCGTCCCATTCCACCCTCATGGTTGCACTGTTTTCCCGGGCGGTCATCCATTGAACAGGTCCTTACGGAGAGGCACTCGAGAAACCGCTCGAGTCCCCTTGAATGCCACAAGTATAATCATCAATAAGAAGGGAAAACAGCGTATCATAAATGATCACATCATGTTCATTGATTAGAGTTGAGCAATAGCATCAGACTAAGCAGTAATAATCCGACCCAAATAGGTAAACAAGGACATGGATAACAAAAGCTAGTCAATCCTTAGGTATAAATGTGTAATGCGGGAGGTGAATTAAAGAATGAATAGGACAGAGATAGGTCAAAGGACACTTGCCTCCACCAACCGACTGCTGCTCAGGGGCT
>NC_050101.1:17360570-17370570 GCF_902167145.1 Zea mays | reverse complement strand
CTTGATTTTGACTTGGATCCAGTGCTCAAATGTGATCAAGTCCTATAGTTGAATTGTAGCTGATATGTAGCACTACATCTTTGGTACAGAGACTGGGACCTGTTGTCACCTGAAATCTGGAGAAAAAGGACGCTAAACTTGCTCTGTCAGGCGGTTTTTGGGTGGGATTCAGAATGAACAGTAACCTGCATAACATCCCGATTCAGAGACCCTGGACGTCGGTGATCTCTACGCCGGTAATCTCCTCACCGTGATTCACGCCGGTGTTAAGATATGCGCCTGGATAAGAGTGGATAGCTGTCCACGGTGAAAATATCGGGGGAGGGGGATGGATGTGGTCTCTGGCGCGAGCTCATCCGCTTCAGCCAGTTGCTCCCGTGGTCGGCCGGGACGCCATCACCGGAGTTTGATGTTCCTCGCGGCCACGCCACGTAACTGAGGGTGTTACCACGTAGCGTGGAGTCGTGGCGTGAAGCCAGTTACTACCTTAAGCCATTGCTCCACTACGCGCCACGGTGAACACGCTCCAGCGAAGATCTTTTCTGTCACCACCGTGTGCACTTCCGTCCCAAATTCGCGAAGCAAGAAAACCATCCCTTTAAATTGAGGACACTCCCTGCTTCGCCTCTCTGTTACGCGCACAACCCACCCCTCACTGCCCCAGTTCATTCACCACAGCCCCCAGTCACTGGTTTTTCCCGAGATAGGTCAGTAGCGCCGCCGTGTGGAGTTCCACCGTGGCCAGAGCAGCTGGAGTAGTTGCATGCCCGAGTAAGGCTTGTTCCATGATCTATATATGGCAGGGAAGCTCACCGATCTGTTTTCCCTAATGCTACTGCCATGTTTTGGCCAGAACAGAGCCACGCCGCCGCAGAACGTCACCTGGGACAGCCTCACCGTCGACCCACTTCACCACGTCTTCCCCGGATGAATTCGTGCAAGCACCGTGAGCCATAGGGGTAAGCAATACTCTCCAAGCTCTTGATTGGAACTCTACTGCCTAAGTGGCTTGAGGCCGAGCTCGCCAAGCCGAGGTTCTCACTGGCGCCGAGGTCAGAGTCCGTGAGTGCTCGGCTCAGGCATGGAAGCTTGGTGATCTGTTCGTGTGGGCCTCAAATGCGTTTCAGTGATGGTCTAAGTGCGCCTGGGGTCAGCGCCGCCGCACCCTGGTTCTCAGTTCGCCGGCGTTGGGCGGTGAGGATCGTGGCAGGACTTTTGTGAAAGGATAGAAAGTGAAGGACCTAAGCGCGTGAGTCAGCGACTCAGTCAAACAGTGGTATGGACTCGGGTCTGTTTTATCTGGGCATTGGGGGTCTCTCCGCAAAAGCGCAGGCGCGCGGGCTTCCCCGCTGTGGGCCGGTTCTGCGTGATGTTGGGCCGGTCGGGCTGATTCTGGCCCACGACTATTCACAGATTTGCCTTTTCTTTTATCTGTGAGCGAAGAATTTGTGGTAGAAATTGTAGACAAATCCAAAAATCATGGGACCAATTTTAGTTAGTGCCTAAAATCAATATATCTCTGATAAAAATATTAATTGGATTTTTAGGATAGTTAGAAATTATTTAGTGACTTAAAGGTGCCTTTGTAAGGACTGTTTGGATTTTAGAAATAAAATTATAACACCAAAAATTCTGGAAATTCTTGGAAAGTCTTTTTATCAGAAGTGGAACACTTGGTAAAATTTTGGGGCTGTTTGGAAGCCTTTTGATCAGGAAGCCATATAAAGTCACAAATAGGATGGATAAATCCCTATTCAAGTGGGGATTAGTGCTTTGGAAAGGAGATAAGTTTATCTAGGAAAAGAGATGAAGTTGCTTAAGAAGTTTTAAGTTTTTGGATGAGATATAAGTTGGATTAATTCCCTGGATTACCTAAGTGAATTCAAATTGGTCACTTTAATCGAGCGTTAAGAAATAGGTGTATTCTTGTCATGTGCTTTAGTTGTAGTGTTTCTGTTCCCCACCTCTCCTTGTGAGAGTTTGCATTACATGTCATTACATAAGCATTCATGTATTTGTAATTGACCTGTAGAACACCTAGACGAGGTGGTATTTGAAGAAGTCTACTCCAGTGCCTGCTCCTCAAGCGGATGAAGCCATCTAACTGGGTATTGGATAGAGGGAACTAGAACCACTTCACTGCAACAAAGGCAAGCCCCGGTGCATGCAACCCCTTCCTTGTGTTTTTAAATACTTTTCGCACACTTTAAGTCTAGTGAAATGTGCATTAAGTTTATAGGAGTTGCTTGAAACCCTTTGATGCATTGCCTTCCTTGATATCCATACCTTATTAGATACTTCTGGTGAAGTATCAAAATATGATTTACAAAAATGCTTAGCCCTGCTCAGATCTTGTGGATAGAGGTTGTCTTTTGCGTTAAGGCCTTGCTCAGGGGTTATCCTGAGGAAAGATGACTTCTACCTGCAAGAATATATTTTCATTGGGAGCATGGTGGGATCTTACTGCAAAGTTCCCTGTGATGCTCTTTTCATCCTAAGGAACACAAACAATCCTAAGGGTGGAAATACTTAAATCGGAACTTGGGCTAGGAACAGGTGATGTTCTACCCAGGTTGATTAAGGATTGGATGCGTATGTAGGCCTGCTAGCGCAAGGACTATCTTAGCTAGCCGCATACCCTGGAAATGGGACAGGGTAAGCTTTGCCTCGGGCAGACTAAGGCCGGAATAAGATAACACGAAATGGGAGTGGAGCGGTGGCGAGAGTAGCGTGTACCCTCCGTGCCAAGAGGCTGGACGGTGGTGTATCTGTGCTCTCGGTTTGCGTGAACCTGATCCGGTCTTAAGAACCCTGGGGTCGAGTTGACATATGCAAGGATTAAGTGCTACATATGTCGTGTGGTTAGAGATCCTCAGCTGAGTAAATCGATTCAGATCGCCGTTATATCCCCGGAGAGTGGAGACTTGATCACTGACCTACAACCTAAGTCAGGATGTGAACTTCATGAATAAAAATGATGTTGTATTGATGAGATGATGAAATTAGACTAGAGGCAAACAGAGTCTATTAATATTTAATCTGGCGTTAAAATGTTGAAAGTAAGGACTCACTTTAGTAAGCTATTTCTGCAAAAGTATCTAAGTTGATTCTTGCTAAAGCCTCTCCTTGATTCCTATTTATCCAGCATACCCTTGAGAGTCTTTTCCTTAGTCGGGTAAGACTTGCTGAGTAATTCCATACTTAGGGTTTATCCCTTTGTTGTTTTTAGGTGAGGAAGCGACAAATTTTTGTTGCTTTTGCTCCAGGGTGGTATCAAATGAAGAAAAACAAGAGTGAAGATGCGGGAGGACGTGGTCCTCCATATAGGACTTTTTGTTTAAAGCTTTCGGGAGGAGTTTTTGCCTCCCATGAAATGTGTACTACTCAGCACTCGTTTATAGCTCTGGTCTGTAATAAGTAACCTGATCTTACTTTCTAAATAAATGTAAGTTTATGTAATTGCTTCCGCATTTCTTTACCTCCGATGTTCTGTAATGTCTGCAAGACGGGTGAAACGTTCCTGGTAAGGTAAGGAAAGATACCGAACTTGTCAAGTGACTTAGGAACATCTACAGGGTGTCTGATGTCTGTTAGACAAGGACAACTGTAGGTGGGCCTGATTACTTGGGAGGTTCCGTCACAGCTGGTATCGGAGCGTAGCCCTTCTCTGCAGATATTATTTGGCATCTTCAAAAGATTTTCTAAAGTCTTATCTACAAAATCTTTTCCCTTCTTATCTAAGAAATTCTGAAGAGTTTATTTTAAAGACCAGATAGGAAGAGTGCAATGTATAGAAGGTGTGAATCAACCAAGGTTGATTCTGTAATTACACATGCATCATGTCATACAATTTTAAGTTAAACCCCCTGCGTAGCTATGAATCATCTACCTTGTTCATACATCTTTAGTGAATAGAGTGTATCCGTTGCCCTTCTCTATAGATGAATCAACAAGAAGCCCCTACGGGAGTTGGAGACTTTCTACGAGATTTTGGTGTTCCAGTGGTCCTGTGGCTACTACTTCAAGAAGTCGGATATACCGAAGCACCCAAGTACCAGTGGTCACGCACGGTTCTTAGAGGACAACCATGGTATGAGGTAGTAGTGCGTATTCCAGAACGTGCTAGAAAACCATGTTGGCCATATTGGATGTTCCATGCTGAAGGAATGACTCCTTGGGAGGGTGCTCAGGTAGCTGCCTTAGAGGCGCTAACAACCATTTGTTACCAGAAATGGGAAGAAATACAAGCCACATCTATGAGGTTGTTCCCTGCAGTTGCCTTAAGTGACCCATTTGTGTATCATCACCAGGCCCGATTAATGGAAAGCATTCCTATTGGGCAGGATTCTGTTGAATCGGCATCTGCTCGAGTTTTGATGGCCGTGCTAGAGTTGCAACTTACTCGAGGGCACAGTCGTCAAAAGTGGCAGCAGTTGTACACTGGGAGTTATGCAGCATTTAAGATGATGGAAATGGCCAAGAATAGGGCTTGTACCCAGGCACAAGAACAACTGGAGGAAACAAAGATTCAAGCTGAGCGAATTATTGGATTAGAGCATCAGGTGACAGAACTTCAGACGCAACACCAAGTTGATCAGCATCGCATTAAGGAGCTTGAGCATCAGCTAACTAATGCTCATTCTAAATCAAAAGTTTTGAGTCAGCAACAAGAAGAAATTCGCTCGTATGCTGTTACTGTTAGGAAAGAACTTAAGGAAACCATGGGCTTCCTAAGTCATCAGGATCAGGTGCTTGAGGAGTTGCATCGTACCTATCCGATGGAATTTCAAACAGCACAGCGACTGGTCAACCATCTGCAACAAACGGTGCGTATGCTCAATGGCGCCTTCTATTCTGCCCCAACATCAACGGACTAAAAGGTACCTATGGAGCATGGAAACAAACATCTGGCAGATGTGATAACTGGAGAAGATATAGCAGGCAACTTAATCCTCGTGAGGCAATATAGCTATGTAAATTAGTTTTGAAGGGTGAATGTAAGGTAAACCCATATGGCAATGTTAGCTAGTAAAAAAAAACAGGTTAAACTTTGTTGTAAAAAGTTTATCCTGTTTCACCTGGATCATGCAACCTGTGAGCTTTTCTATGACTATGGTGTAAGAAACAACTGCCTGTTTCACAAGCAACTTTTAATATCTATAGCCGTTTGTCGAATCCCAAAAGTTAAAATGGCTATTCCTTTGGATATTCCCTGTGGATGCACGTGTGTGGATAAATGACTTGGTACACGCTGGTACCATAGTTTCTGGTTGTGTTTCGTGATGAAATGGTACCACCGTGATTTTCCATGTGAGTCTGCTGAACGAGAAATGGACAAATGGATAGACTTTATCCAAAACAAATTAGATGCAACATCTTGGGTAAAACGCAGAAAGATATCAAGTTTTATGGAGTACAGTGGAACTACCCCACAGAAGATGAACCCATGTGGATGGTCAGAGGGATATTTAGAAAACAAAATCCTTGCCCTAAGTTTTGAGTTTTTGGAAAACCTTAGGGTTTGTGAATTTTAAACCAACAGTGGCACACCCCTGTTTGGTAGGAGAAATTGGGAAATAAGTTTGTGACACATTTCCTTTTCCGTTACTAAGCCTGGACTTTTAAATCTCGGGACGAGATTTCTTTTAGGGGGGAAGGCTGTAACACCCCTGGTGTTACGTAAACTAAAACACTGACATGTCATCATAAGCATCTGCATTAATGTGCTTGTTACACCTAGAATGCATTTACTAGGTTAAAACTTTACAAAAAAGTGTCATGTTGTGTGTTGAGTAGTGGACTTAGTTAAGACCCTGGAATTATTTGTTTTGAAGTGTTAGTCTAGTGAAAGTAACACTTGAGGAGAAGGATTGACCTCAAAACCCTAAGTGAGATTTGAAAACCTTCCTTGTGATTTGTGGATAAGCAAAGCAACTCCTAAATCAAGGACATTTTGGACATGAGTTTCTATATACCGAAGTTGGATTTGAGGTTAAGGAGTAGCTTGGCTCTAGGTGGAGGGATCAAAGGGAGGAATCCCTGGAAGAAGCTGAAATACAAATGGAACTCATTCGGAACCATAAAACTAGCCCAAAAGGGGAATTCAAGATCTAGAAGGATTTAGCTAAAGGTCCATATACCAAAATGGTAGAGCTTGGAAAAGTGAATAAGTTTACTATTTGGAGAATTCCAAGTTGTATTGTTTTACTGTTTTACAAATAGGACCCTGGTTTAAGGACTTAACCCTAAATAGTGGTTAGAGGGGGCAAAACTGAACCCAAGTTGAGAAAAACCTTAGGGCTTTCTGAGAAAAGTCATAAAACATCCCCAAACACTAAGTGGAATCACATTTATACCCCTGGGATATTAAAAACCCTAATTGGAACCCTGGAAAACCCAAAGTCCAAACCCTAGGGACCTATGTGCAAAATTGATGCACAATTGGACTAAAGTGTAAAAAACTAGTATGTTTTAAACCATAAAGTCATTTGGTCCACATTTGAGGAGATTTACAAGCAAAACCCTTGGTTTTGGACTTATTTGCAAAATGGACCCTATTGAGTTCTAAACTAAGTCTGAAAAACAGTGAATGGGCTCAACTTTGGGGCTTTGTAATTTACAAAGTATAGGGTTTTTGCCCTAGGTCACCACATCAAAGTTGAAGACCAATAATAGGAGAACAACTTTGCTAAAGGGTGCAAGCATAGTTGTTATGAGAAATTTGGAGAAAAACTCAGTTCAAAACTGGCTGTCAGACTGTTTGAAGCTGAATTTCAGAATTGCAGTGCTATGGGGTGAACTTTGAGCTTGATTTTGACTTGGATCCAGTGCTCAAATGTGATCAAGTCCTATAGTTGAATTGTAGCTGATATGTAGCACTACATCTTTGGTACAGAGACTGGGACCTGTTGTCACCTGAAATCTGGAGAAAAAGGACGCTAAACTTGCTCTGTCAGGCGGTTTTTGGGTGGGATTCAGAATGAACAGTAACCTGCATAACATCCCGATTCAGAGACCCTGGACGTCGGTGATCTCTACGCCGGTAATCTCCTCACCGTGATTCACGCCGGTGTTAAGATATGCGCCTGGATAAGAGTGGATAGCTGTCCACGGTGAAAATATCGGGGGAGGGGGATGGATGTGGTCTCTGGCGCGAGCTCATCCGCTTCAGCCAGTTGCTCCCGTGGTCGGCCGGGACGCCATCACCGGAGTTTGATGTTCCTCGCGGCCACGCCACGTAACTGAGGGTGTTACCACGTAGCGTGGAGTCGTGGCGTGAAGCCAGTTACTACCTTAAGCCATTGCTCCACTACGCGCCACGGTGAACACGCTCCAGCGAAGATCTTTTCTGTCACCACCGTGTGCACTTCCGTCCCAAATTCGCGAAGCAAGAAAACCATCCCTTTAAATTGAGGACACTCCCTGCTTCGCCTCTCTGTTACGCGCACAACCCACCCCTCACTGCCCCAGTTCATTCACCACAGCCCCCAGTCACTGGTTTTTCCCGAGATAGGTCAGTAGCGCCGCCGTGTGGAGTTCCACCGTGGCCAGAGCAGCTGGAGTAGTTGCACGCCCGAGTAAGGCTTGTTCCATGATCTATATATGGCAGGGAAGCTCACCGATCTGTTTTCCCTAATGCTACTGCCATGTTTTGGCCGGAACAGAGCCACGCCGCCGCAGAACGTCACCTGGGACAGCCTCACCGTCGACCCACTTCACCACGTCTTCCCCGGATGAATTCGTGCAAGCACCGTGAGCCATAGGGGTAAGCAATACTCTCCAAGCTCTTGATTGGAACTCTACTGCCTAAGTGGCTTGAGGCCGAGCTCGCCAAGCCGAGGTTCTCACTGGCGCCGAGGTCAGAGTCCGTGAGTGCTCGGCTCAGGCATGGAAGCTTGGTGATCTGTTCGTGTGGGCCTCAAATGCGTTTCAGTGATGGTCTAAGTGCGCCTGGGGTCAGCGCCGCCGCACCCTGGTTCTCAGTTCGCCGGCGTTGGGCGGTGAGGATCGTGGCAGGACTTTTGTGAAAGGATAGAAAGTGAAGGACCTAAGCGCGTGAGTCAGCGACTCAGTCAAACAGTGGTATGGACTCGGGTCTGTTTTATCTGGGCATTGGGGGTCTCTTCGCAAAAGCGCAGGCGCGCGGGCTTCCCCGCTGTGGGCCGGTTCTGCGTGATGTTGGGCCGGTCGGGCTGATTCTGGCCCACGACTATTCACAGATTTGCCTTTTCTTTTATCTGTGAGCGAAGAATTTGTGGTAGAAATTGTAGACAAATCCAAAAATCATGGGACCAATTTTAGTTAGTGCCTAAAATCAATATATCTCTGATAAAAATATTAATTGGATTTTTAGGATAGTTAGAAATTATTTAGTGACTTAAAGGTGCCTTTGTAAGGACTGTTTGGATTTTAGAAATAAAATTATAACACCAAAAATTCTGGAAATTCTTGGAAAGTCTTTTTATCAGAAGTGGAACACTTGGTAAAATTTTGGGGCTGTTTGGAAGCCTTTTGATCAGGAAGCCATATAAAGTCACAAATAGGATGGATAAATCCCTATTCAAGTGGGGATTAGTGCTTTGGAAAGGAGATAAGTTTATCTAGGAAAAGAGATGAAGTTGCTTAAGAAGTTTTAAGTTTTTGGATGAGATATAAGTTGGATTAATTCCCTGGATTACCTAAGTGAATTCAAATTGGTCACTTTAATCGAGCGTTAAGAAATAGGTGTATTCTTGTCATGTGCTTTAGTTGTAGTGTTTCTGTTCCCCACCTCTCCTTGTGAGAGTTTGCATTACATGTCATTACATAAGCATTCATGTATTTGTAATTGACCTGTAGAACACCTAGACGAGGTGGTATTTGAAGAAGTCTACTCCAGTGCCTGCTCCTCAAGCGGATGAAGCCATCTAACTGGGTATTGGATAGAGGGAACTAGAACCACTTCACTGCAACAAAGGCAAGCCCCGGTGCATGCAACCCCTTCCTTGTGTTTTTAAATACTTTTCGCACACTTTAAGTCTAGTGAAATGTGCATTAAGTTTATAGGAGTTGCTTGAAACCCTTTGATGCATTGCCTTCCTTGATATCCATACCTTATTAGATACTTCTGGTGAAGTATCAAAATATGATTTACAAAAATGCTTAGCCCTGCTCAGATCTTGTGGATAGAGGTTGTCTTTTGCGTTAAGGCCTTGCTCAGGGGTTATCCTGAGGAAAGATGACTTCTACCTGCAAGAATATATTTTCATTGGGAGCATGGTGGGATCTTACTGCAAAGTTCCCTGTGATGCTCTTTTCATCCTAAGGAACACAAACAATCCTAAGGGTGGAAATACTTAAATCGGAACTTGGGCTAGGAACAGGTGATGTTCTACCTAGGTTGATTAAGGATTGGATGCGTATGTAGGCCTGCTAGCGCAAGGACTATCTTAGCTAGCCGCATACCCTGGAAATGGGACAGGGTAAGCTTTGCCTCGGGCAGACTAAGGCCGGAATAAGATAACACGAAATGGGAGTGGAGCGGTGGCGAGAGTAGCGTGTACCCTCCGTGGCAAGAGGCTGGACGGTGGTGTATCTGTGCTCTCGGTTTGCGTGAACCTGATCCGGTCTTAAGAACCCTGGGGTCGAGTTGACATATGCAAGGATTAAGTGCTACATATGTCGTGTGGTTAGAGATCCTCAGCTGAGTAAATCGATTCGGATCGCCGTTATATCCCCGGAGAGTGGAGACTTGATCACTGACCTACAACCTAAGTCAGGATGTGAACTTCATGAATAAAAATGATGTTGTATTGATGAGATGATGAAATTAGACTAGAGGCAAACAGAGTCTATTAATATTTAATCTGGCGTTAAAATGTTGAAAGTAAGGACTCACTTTAGTAAGCTATTTCTGCAAAAGTATCTAAGTTGATTCTTGCTAAAGCCTCTCCTTGATTCCTATTTATCCAGCATACCCTTAAGAGTCTTTTCCTTAGTCAGGTAAGACTTGCTGAGTAAT
>NC_050101.1:17333070-17335570 GCF_902167145.1 Zea mays | reverse complement strand
AGTTGCTTTAATTAAATAGGATCTCGGTAGAAGACGAGTGATTTTTCTAGCACTCGCGCGAGATCAGGAAATTGATTGTACCCACTTTCACACTATCATGATACTAGTTGGTGGACAACAATCCATGGGGATTGGTTGTTTACAAGATGGAAAATGGAATAAGGATTAACGTGCGGATACCTGTGTCAAGCGTTTGAATGTACTAAACACATACCGAGAAATATGGTAAATCGGTAAGCCTAGTACCTGAGTGAACCTGCCCGCAGACTTTACCCCTCACGCGACCTGAGACGAGGTCTCCCATTCCGGTTATGGTGGGTACAAGTGCGGCCACTGCACGACGGCCAGTCGGGGTCAGTGGGGCATTGTACGCCAAGGCGGTGAGCCCTGATCTGTTGCCAGGGAATCGATGGGGACGGTTGATGTGTGTGGGGACGGAGTGCCCCTACATGTCGTGTGTTTAGGTTTACCTTGCAAGGATAAAAACTCGATTCGAATCGTCTGCTTCTCGCAGCTAATGAGACTGCTTGATCCATTGTACTGCATTGAGTAATAAGTGGAAGTACGATGAGTTGAGCTAAGATGTTGATTGTTAATAATGCTTGCTACCATGTATGAGTAGATAGTTCACTTTTAGCCTTAAGAGAGTCACACTTAACTTTGACTAAGTTAAAATCTTGATTTAGAAACTCAGCTAGTGCTTTTGGCAACCAAACCCCACAGCCAAACAGCTGCATGTCTAGAGGTAGAGGAGTAGACTCCTCACACCGGGTAAGTCTAGCTGAGTATTAGTATACTCAGCCTTGCTTGTGGCATAATTTTTTACAGGTTCTCTGGAGGAGATGGTTGCTGGGACAACTTGGCCGACCACCCTGCCACCGGGTTGGACTGTCGAGTGGGACCCTGCCTCGGCTGAGGAGGAGCATGAGGAGTGATGGGACAGGCTTCCCCATCTCTATGTTTTATTTACCGTTAGTTTTATTCCGCTGCACTTCGAACAATGATGGATACTTTTGCACAAACTCCGAGGATGATGATGGTGATGTAATAATTTAACCTTATCTCATGTATGGTTTTATGCTTTATTGTATTTGCTCTGTGACTCACCTTCGAGTGAGATTTGTGGTACTTGATCCTGTCAGTGGCCGTGTCGGACTAGATCCGAGGGATTGACGGGTTATTCCCATTTAAGTGTGGTCTAGCCTCTAAGGCAGGACTTGGACACTTAAGTTGGAATAATTCGGGCAGTTCCGCCACAGTTACCACAGGGATAACTGGCTTGTGGCAGCCAAGCGTTCATAGCGACGTTGCTTTTTGATCCTTCGATGTCGGCTCTTCCTATCATTGTGAAGCAGAATTCACCAAGTGTTGGATTGTTCACCCACCAATAGGGAACGTGAGCTGGGTTTAGACCGTCGTGAGACAGGTTAGTTTTACCCTACTGATGACCGCGCCGCGATAGTAATTCAACCTAGTACGAGAGGAACCGTTGATTCACACAATTGGTCATCGCGCTTGGTTGAGAAGCCAATGGCGCGAAGCTACCGTGTGCCGGATTATGACTGAACGCCTCTAAGTCAGAATCCAAGCTAGCAACCGGCGCCTCTGCTCGCCGCCCGCCCCGACCCACGTTAGGGCGTTCGCGCCCCAAGGGCCCGTGCCATTGGCTCAGCCCGCCCGGCCGACGCGCCGCGGCGGGCCGCCTCGAAGCTCCCTTCCCAACGGGCGGCGTGCTGAATCCTTTGCAGACGACTTAAAATGCGACGGGGCATTGTAAGTGGCAGAGTGGCCTTGCTGCCACGATCCACTGAGATCCAGCCCCGTGTCGCACGGATTCGTCCCTCCCCCCCACTCTACGCACCGCCTAGCGACTAGGTTTCGAACCCACGGGAGAGGGGCACCGGTCTTCCGGACGGAAACGGCCAAGGCGCAGCGTGGCCGAAGACCGCCGTGGGTTCGTGCACGACCAAAAAAAACCAAGTCCCAGCGTGTGGAAAGACACCGAAGCTGCTACGTATGCCTTGGGTGAAGGGCACGATGGCGACGGGGCGGCAGGGCTGTTCGGCCTAGAGTCTGGGCCGAAAACGAGGGGTTCGCCCATGGCGCACGGGCCGAAAACCGAGGTTCGGGCATGGCCCCGGAGATAAGCTAAGTCCAAGCGTGTGGAAAGACACCGAAGGTAACATGTATGTCTTGGGTGAAGGGCATGGCGGAACGGAGGGAAAACGGCACGGAGGCGCAAGGCGACGGGCGGCATGGCTGTTTGGCCTTGCGTCTGGGCCAAAAATGAGGGGTTCGCCCATGGCGCACGGGCACGACCCTGAAAATAAGCTAAGTCCAAGCGTGTGGAATGGAAAGACAACGAAGCTAAGGTGTATGTATGGCTGGAGTGAAGGGCAAGGTGGAACGGAGGGAAAACGGGAGGAGGCGCGCGGCGACGGGCGGCAGGGCTGTTCGGCCTTGCGTCTGGGCTGAAAACGAGGGGTTCGCCATGGCGCGC
>NC_050101.1:17320570-17325570 GCF_902167145.1 Zea mays | reverse complement strand
GGCAGCGCCCAAGGTTTATATAGGGCCGCAGAGGGGAGCTGTTGAGCCAACGGCGCCTGCATTTGCGAGCACACGGTTGAGCATGGTCCAAGCGAGCTTCGCGCGATCGGTGTGGGATGCGGAATTTGACGGCGGAAGACCCGAAGGAATCGCGCGATTCAGTTTTGCTCGCCGAGAGTTTGAGGGAAAGATCTTACAGGGTGGCCCCACAAGTCGGCGTGAAGGCCAACATACCGTGACCGCGCGTGCGAAAAGGGGCGGATCAACAGTGGGCCCAGCATGTCAGCCAAAGCGGACGGCGCTGGATTCACAGGCCGGAATTTGGTTTTGCTGGGCCGAGGAGGTGGGAAACGGCCCAAGTAGTTTTCTTCTTTTTTTTTCTTTTTTTTTCTGATTTTCCTTTTCTCTACCCCTTCTTTAGATTTGTAAATTTTCAAATTCAGTCACGAGTTGGGTTTCCAAATTCAAATTAAATGCATCATTCAAAACCTAGTATGATATGAAATATATTTTATTCTTATTTATTTATTATTTAAGCCATTGCCTTTTAAGTGTGTAAATCCCACATATTTAATATAAGGAACATAGTTTTATATTGTATAATCTCTGTAAAGAAATTTCTCTTACACATATCCTTATGGACACCTATATAATTTATCAAGTGATAATTTTATTTCATATAAGAACTGTTTTGTTAATCTTTTTATTAGGAACGTGTTTGTTTTAGGTGATGTTGTTTTAAATGTAACAAAATTTTATTGGAAGGCATTCTAATATCGAAATCTTTGGAGAATTTTTACTAAACTTTTCAAAGTAAGATTTTGGGTGTTACAAATCCTACCCCCCTTAAAAATAATCTCGTCCTCGAGATTTGTAAGGAAAAAGGGTGCATGTTCATATTGATTCATCACATATGCATAAACAAAATCTCGGCATGATGCATATCTTATTAGCAAAACACAGGGTCAAATGGACCTTATTATTATTACTAAAATAGTAAAATACTACTACTGGCTAAACTAATATTTAGGTCTTACAAATAGTAAAATATATATATATATGTATCTATATCTATGTTTATCTCTCTATTCTTGTTGCTCGTTGACTTCTTCACCGACTACTTCATCTCCAACTGGCTCTTCTTCTTGAATTTGAATTTCAAGTTCACCGGGTTCAGCTTCTACTTCTGTATGATGGGCATATCCTCGGTTGATGGATAGGGGCTGACTCTTCCCTGCCGAGGCTTGTCCTTGCTTCATCGGTGCCGGTGTAGTGTAGGCAGCTCTGTTGGGACAGTAGTTGGCGTAGTGTCCCGGTTGTCCACACTTGAAGCATGTCCTGATGGCGGTTGTGTTAGGAGCAACGGTTCCTACTGGAGTGCTTGCTTTTGGAGGAGCAGTTGGTGCCTGATGAGTTTGTTGTCCAGAACTGCCACCAGCTGGTGTATTGGGAGTGGTAGTATAGCGAGGACGGGAACTACTTCCAGCCTGTCCTTGGTTGATAGCCTTCCTTTTCTCTCCAAATATACTCCTCTTGTTTTCTACAGCAATAGCTTTGTCAAGTAGCCTTTGGAAGGATGGGAATGTGTGCGATACCAGTTGATATTGCAAGGGTCCAATCAATCCGTCCAGAAAGAGCTCCTGCTTTTGCTCATCATCTTCAACATCTCTGGGAGCATATCGAGATAACTGAATGAATTTGTCCCTATATTCACTCACGGACATACTTCCTTGCTTGAGAGATAGAAACTCCTTCCTCTTAATCTTCATGAGTCCAGCAGGAATATGGTAATTCCTGAATTGTGTGGAGAATTCTTCCCAGGTAATGGTATCGGCAGCAGCATGAGCTGCACAGTACGCATCCCACCAATCCGCAGCGGGACCAGCAAGACGACCCGATGCATAGAGTACTTTCTCTCGGTCCGAGCACTGGGCTATGTTGAGCATCTTCTCTATGGACTTTAACCAGTCATCTGCTTGCAGCGGATCTGCGGAGTTGGAGAAGGTTGGTGGTTTGTGGCTCATGAATTCCCGGTGCTTGTCCCGAGGTGGAACTGGTGGTGGAGGTGGAGGCAATGGCACTTGTTGTTGTTGCTGCTGTTGTTGAAGTTGTTGTTGCAGCTGCTGTTGTTGTACCCTTCTCTCCTGGCGTATTTCTTCCCGCTCTTGGCGCATTTCCCGACGTGCATCCTCTCTTTCCTGGTGCATTTCTTGGCGTTCTTGCTGCATTTGGGTGCGCATATCTGCCATAGTGTCAGCCATTTGCTGCATCATTCTCATTTGAGCTGCGACTAGTGGATCAACTCCGCCTTGTGGAGGATTAGGAGGATTCATCTCTGCTGACTGTGGTTGAGGTTGTCGATTAGCAGGTAAATCAATTCCACCACCCCGCCTGGTATTGACCATCTAAGTTAGAAGCATATGGTAAGATAGCTTTGCAAGGGAATCATTTAGTAGACAGAATGAATAAGCTAATAGTTGGTTATGTACTGGAATTTCTTTGGCAGGGCTGGGCCAGATATTCTATGTCAAGACTAGGGTAATTAGTTGTACGAGGTGAATGTCCAAAGGTAAGATAGAATATGTCAAGATGAGATAGATACGGAATACTACATATATTTTCTAAGGGGATAATCTAGTTTGTCTAGTTATCTTACAAATGCTATCCTTTATACTTAGATGTATATGCAGATGTAATTGTGGACATTACTCCACAACCCATCACACTCAATCAAAGATCCAAATCAGACAAATATCATAAGAACAAACATTCAAATACATAGACACTTATAAAAATAGTTTTGTTTTTGTTCCTAGGATTAGGTCTCCTATTCCTAAAGTCACTTTAGGCACAAGATTTCAAAGTGTGAAATCCAAGTTTGTCTTTAGAATGAAAAGGTAAGAATAATCAGAGTAAAGCGGAATTAGATGAGAAATGATTAAGAAGAGTTTAGAAAAGAATCAGAGTAGCAGAGGTAAGTAAATAATGGTTGTCCAGTTCTATCTAGGTTTTGTCCTACAGTCAACATTCCTCTGATACCACTTCTGTAACACCCGGATTTCGGGGCACCAAGACCCGGGCGCGAACATAAACACCAGGTATGCTGGGACCAAGTCTCACACATATGATGTATAGTGGCACAGGATCGAATGTCACATCTTTATATATAACAGGAGTTCTATACAAAATAAATAATTACATTATAAGGAGACAACGGTCCAGCAACCCAAAGTTGACTGGGAGACGATGACCTAGACCTCTCACGAACTCATCGCAGCATCCTCCATGAGCATCATCCTGCAGTACCTATTCTTGACTTGTGGGGTATGTGAGACAGCAAGAGTGAGCTCACATACGTTCATCGCTCAACAAGTTGTGGGGAATAATGTGCATGAACTCGCCAAAGGTGGGAGCTCACGTGAAGTGTAAGGCTTACCAAAGAAGATGGTTAGAGCTGAGCATTGCTTTTAAAGTTGGTCAAAATTTTATTAGCAGTTACTAAGTATAAGTAAATACCAACCCAGTTAAATAGTAGAACAAAAGTAGTAACATCATCACCTGCGATGCAATGCATATGACAAATTGAATTTAGTTCCATAATTTAATCATGTGAGGGTCCGAGCTGCTCTTGACCGTGAGCACGGCTAGTATACCAGTTTTACACTCTGCAGAGGTTGCGCATCTTTACCCACAAGTCGTGTATCCCATGTCGCCA
The DNA here is from genome assembly GCF_902167145.1 of Zea mays. Taxonomy (NCBI): domain Eukaryota; kingdom Viridiplantae; phylum Streptophyta; class Magnoliopsida; order Poales; family Poaceae; genus Zea; species Zea mays. The sequence continues at coordinate 17,321,855 of NC_050101.1, read as the reverse complement.
GGGTTTGCAAAGCCCTTAGACACTACCGAGGTGAATGGCTAGGGATCCACTACGAGGCCTTTACAAAGTTCCACTAGCTTCCGAAAACCCGCTACAGTTTATAGGAAGTTCCAATGCAGGAATCCCTTGCAGGACCGCCATCGCAGCAAAATCCTCCCGAGGGCCTCCCTACACTGACCACTTCCCTACTGCCCTTGCCCCTTTCGGGTAAGGTAGTCTTCCACTAGCTTTCCTAATTAATCAGCCAAGGGCGTCCCATTAAACCCTTGTGGTAGCACTGTTTTCCCGGGTGGTTCTCCATGTTCCAATTAACATAATGATCTTATCATGAACAGTAATAATAAACATATAATAAAAGTGTGATCATGAATAATGTACCTTCATACCCAAAACCACATAAAGCACTAGCAAGTACTACCCAAAAGGTTCAGTGGTAAACAAGGTATAAAGATAGACAAACTAGGGTAACCTATTGGGTCCCATCAAAATTAACCTATGCAGATCATTATGATTAATTAGAACATGAGTGGGTAAAAAGAAGTGATCAAGGGCACAACTTGCCTGGGCCTTGAGAATCCAGGTACCAGGATGATCTTCAGGTTCTCGTGACCTCACTGCTAGTCGTAGCATTACAAACAAACAGTGTATAGACAGAATTAACATTACACCAAACATATATGCAAAATACATATTAATAATCTACATGTTAAAATAAGATCACCGGAAAAAGAATTATTAATTTTGGAGTTATAGATTTTAAGTTATGGATTTCCAAAGATTCTATGTGCTTAGTACAAGATTAATTAAGATAACAATTTTAATGTGACCTTTATGTAAAACCAGTGGCACTAATTGATAAACAATAATATTATAAAATTATAGGAAGTGGAATGGATTAATTTGGAGTTCAAATGAATTTTCTATGAATTATCTAAGTTCTAGCAATTATTTCCATATTAAAAATCCATTTTCTATTTTATTTATTCAATTTAAACGAGTTCTGGACTGGGCCTCAATTTCAGAGAAACACAGGGGCAAGCGTGCAAATATTCCCAAGACTCAGATCCCCAGTCGCTAGGACTGCGGGTTGAATCTAGGAAAACAGAGGGGCTCTTTAGAAAGAAAGCCAGGGCGAAGGGGTATCGTTGATTCAGAGCCGTCCGATCTTGAATCAAGGGACTAGATTAGATCTTTCCCCCGACCGAACCGGTACGCAGCGTGGGGCATCAGATTAAGATCCTACGGCTAGGGTTTTATGAAGATGCGATCTAATCCCACGCGTTCA
>NC_050101.1:17283070-17313070 GCF_902167145.1 Zea mays | reverse complement strand
CATTGATCATGGACACATGTTAACTTAAGTTTAGACATCACAAATCTAAGTTCGTTAAGTGCTAATTAAGCATTTTTAGCCAAAAGGGTGAACTCAACCATCAAATGTGCACATGCAGATTTTTGGACAGCAATACAGCAGTTACTTGTTTCAGTCATAACTTTTCAAATATTAATCCAAAAATATTAAACTAGGACTTTCTGGAAAGCTTAAAAAGTGAACTATAACTTTGGTATTTTCACCTCAACCTGATTCAATACATAGCAAGGTCAAAAAGTGCAATCACAGCAGCTCTGTCCAGATTTGGACAGATTCAGACTTGCAACTTCAAAAATTCACAATTGAAGATTCAGTCATCCAAACAAATTGATCCTAGACTTTCTGGAAAGCTAATTAAATGTTCTACAAATTATTTATAAACATCTCAAAGTGGTTTAATATGCAATTTAGGATAAAACACATTAGAAGGCTTTGCTGCCCAGAATTGGACAGATTCAGTCTTCAGACTTTAAACATCCATAACTTAATCTTCAGACCACCAAAAATAGTGATCCAAGACTTTTTGGAAAGCTTGGCAAAAGTACTACACAACTTTTATAATCCCCAAGGGGTGATTCCAGGTTTAACTAAATCAAACATTTCAGTCTTTGAAATCTGTTCTGTCAGTGGACAGAACACAGCAACCAAGTTGTAAAATTCATAACTCTTAAACCGTTAGGCCTTTAGTTATGAAATTTTAACACAAGCAAGATCAGAAAAGCATCTACAACTTTCTTATAACGACCATGAACAGATTGCAACATTAAATTGAGCAAACAATGCAGTTTCTGAAATCTGTACAGAATTTGGACAGATTCAGTTACTGAATTTGTAAAAAGCATAACTCATAAACTGTCAGACCTATGGCTGTCAAATTTTAACACCAGCAAGATAATAAAGTTGTCTACAACTTTCTTGTGAACACCAATAACTGATCTCAACATTAACTTAATCAACCACTGCAATTTCTGAAATCTGTTCAGAAATTCGACAGATTCAGGTGCTGGACTTGTGAAAAGCACAACTCTTAAACGATCAGGTTTTGGGCTGTAAAATTTTAGTACCAGCAAGATAATAAGGTTATCTACAACTCTTCTATACAACTTTCCTACAGAAAACATAATTTAATTCATCAAACAAACAGCACAATGAAAACAGCGTGTGCAGTCCAAAACAACAATCATTAACTTTCAGCTTCTCTATAATTCCAGAATTAGTCGCGTTCTAGAGACTTAAATTATTCTAACACTTCACCGTTGATTAGAGTTAAATTAGTCAAATTAGGACCATCAAGTTGACTCATAAATTTTATCCAAGTCATTTTGTGCGCTAGATTTACCATACTCAATTAACCACGCGTTCTCCACGAAAATCAACATCGAAGCGCTTTTCACCCAATAATTTGCATTTTAACTTAGACTTCCCATGAGCACTACTAAGCTTCATCCACGACCATAAACATACGTATTTAGACTACAACAAACAATTCATCGTGATTCCGCGCTTAACCCAGTCATCTAACAAGTTGGCTAACTAATATAAAACTTAGCAAGTATTTTAGACTTCGCAACTCAAAAACAGAGGTGGGAGCAGGTTAATTAGTTTTTCTTAACCATTTTCTCAACTTAAACTGGAAAACACACAAGTCCTTAAAACACCATATTTTGGAGACCTCACATGTCGAGCATCAATTTATAACCTAAGTGACTCAACTTCTATCACGTTTGACAACTACCACATCACCCGATTTATCTATTTGGAACACCGCCTGCCCAGCTTGCTACTAGTACCCCGCATTTTGATTCAAGCTTAATAATACATCCTTTATTCGATTATACAACAGCAACCTAAGCGTCGTGTTACCCAATGTGTACATCTTTTCTCGTTGCGAGTGTAACCATATCACGGCATACACCCGCACACCTCAAACAATTATCTCACGCCACCACTACCATAATACACCACGGCACACACGCACATACGTGTACTAATTCAATCCTCACATCACATGTATTTCCAAACTTACTCATCACATAAAACAAGCATGACACACGTGTTTACCAAAACGTGAATGCGACCTTGCCACAGCATAAAATCAAAACATTTTATACCCACATCTAGTCAAACACCACTATACATCACATCGACCAAAACGTAATTAGACAAACTACAAATCGCACACATCAACAACCTCTTGTTCTCCAATCGCAAACGTGATCCTACCAATGCGTAGTACCGAAACATATTACACACATCCACATATATACATGCATTGCCCGACATCAACCAAAGCACATGTATTATTATAAATCAATCAACCTGAACGGGATCGGATTTGAGTTGTGCAAGCACGTGGTGCACCCGACCGGTCTTGTATCGAACACGCGTGCGCGACGAATGGCATTGACGACTAGCTGCGATTAGACACACACAACGGTTCAACATTTTTACCGAGCACACTAAAAAAAATGTGATAGCAGCAAGGGGATCGGGGTGTCTCACCACGGGTTTCGACGGTGTCGCGGATGGGGCTGCGCACAACACGATGTTTTCCCACAGGCATTCTGTCGAACAGCCAATGGGCGACGGCGAGCTCACTGCTCGAGCTGGGGCTGCGGGGAAATCCGGCTGCGAGGAGCTATGCTGCCGGGAGAGGGAGCCGAGCAGATACGTCGCGTCACGGGGAGGGGACAGCAGGGCTGCTGGGCGTCATGGGGATAGGCTCCCGCGGTGCCTGCTCGGACTCCAAGCTGCCGGCGGGGTGGAGAACCAACAGGGAGCTGCACGGCTGGGAAATAGGGGCGCCATGCTGAAGAAAGGGAAAGTGCAGGGGGGGCTCGACCATGGGAGGAAGAAGGTGTGGGCTGCACAGGGGCGTCGAGCTCCCTGCTACCCTGCCTGAAGGTGGCGCCAAGGGGAGAGATGGAGTTGTCCCCTGCGCCAGTTCCATGGGAAAGAAGCAGCGAGGAGCAACCGAGGGAGGGAGCCATGGCTGCTAGGAGCGCCTGCTCCAGGGGAGCCCGACCATGGCTGCCCTGCGCAAGGGAGACCAGGGAGGAGGGCGCCATGGGAGGCCCCAAGCTTCTGCGCTGAGAAGGTGAGGTCGCCAGGAGATGCTTCAGCGCGCCGGAAGGAAGGGACGCCCGGCCATAGAAGGGGGCTCGGCGGCCATGGAGCTTCTGCTCCTGCGCGCACGAAGCAGAGGGAGGAGGAGCTGCCGCTATGCCTAGAGGGGGCACGCTGGAGAGGAAGGTCTAGGCGCTGGGAGGTGGAGGCGCCATGGCTGCTAGCTGCTCCCTGCGCTGGCGAGAAGGAAGGGAAGTTCCCTGCGCTGGCGTGCTGCTGCTGCGAACAGGGAGGAAGAATGGTTGTGGCGGCTAGGGAAAAATGGAGGGGTGGGAGTGCAAAATGACCAAGGGCAAGGGAGAGGGATCCGTATTTATAGAGAAACCCTAGGGCTAGGGTTGCTTAGTGGGCTGGGCCGGGCTGGGCCAAAACGCCAAACAGGTTGCGCTAAATATTTTCCGGACTAAAAATGTTCCCGCGGATTTCGTCTGTACGCAAACAGAGTGAATGAGAGTTCGGACGATCGGGCGAATGAGCGATTAATTTCAGCCGAGAGTTTGACTTGAATTCGCTCGGAAATAATTTCCCTATGCGTGATTCGAAAATAAAATGCCTCGGGATATGACCAGCTTTCGGATTTTTAGCCGGAGAAATCGGATCGTGGCATTTTAAAATCACAGTCGATACGGGGTTTTGAATTCGGTTCGGACATGAGATATTTGGCCGAGTCGAGTAAGGATTATTTAGAGGACGACATATTGAGTATTCCGTTTGAGAGTACGGAGTCGGATTAAAATAGTCGGACATCGATCGAGGTTCGAGGAATTGGATTCGGGCTCAGATCAGATAATAGTCGTCGAGAGTTTGATTTAGAGAGCTTCAAATGAGATTTAAAATTCGAGATTGATCTTCGAGTCTGCATGAGTTCCGAGAATTAAAAAGTTTTAACACGCCTCAAAATTGGTTGTTTCTCGCGATCGATTAACTCTGAATTCGGTGAACTTCCGAGAGAAAGCCTGATAAACAGAGATAGGCACGATCGAGAAATAGAAATTTTTACTGAGCATCCGAGATTAGGATTAATCTCCCGACATAACGCGAAATAGACACCTGGGGTGTCACAGCCTTCCCCCCTTAAACAGAATCTCGTCCCGAGATTCGCATGAGGATCTTCAAGGGTGGAGAAGCATGTAACTCCCAGGCTGATGATAGATGCCAATTCATAAGATGTCATTAGATGGATATGGAAGATAGATTTTGATAGAATATCGCGACATATCGAGACAAAATGCAGCGATCACTCTGAGAGAATGTCCACAAAAGATAGCACATCAGCATAATCTCGTAACGGATCACGACTATTAACCACGATACCATCGCGTGCCGAGCAGCTCAACCATGTGTGCACCATAGTAGGCTCTCGGTTTCGTCGCGGCACCATCAGTCGTTAGTCATGACACCATTACTAAACATAGCCAATGAAAAATTTACTTGGCATAATTAGATGGAGCCCATGAGAGTATGGCTCAGAAAAATAAGATCAGAGTTGAAGCAGAGATTGCTGGCAAAAAGAGCATCACATGAGAATTTTCATTTAACTCAAAGAACCATTTTATGATCAGCATGGAGATTATCAGATCAGATATTAGCACGAGAATTGATATGAGGATGAACCGACCATGACATCAAAATAGATTGTTGAGCTGTTAGAGACATGAGAGAACCAAGGACAACAATGAAATCCATTGAACTAAATGGATGCACTGATTAGAGATAAGTTGATAAAATGACGTCATGATCCTCAGAGAAGGGGGTATGAGAACGATCAGAAATGAGAGATTTAGGCGAGATCAACATCTGATACTTGAGAACAGGTTATAGCAGATAACCAGATAACGGGGCAGGATCGATAAAGGATCCAGGGATTCGGATGATAAAGCCACAACATGATTCACAAGGAGAAGATTACCCGATCCAAGCGAAAGGAGAGGTAGGCAACAAGATCAGCTGGATGATCAACATGAATGCTATGAAGTTTCAGGGGCAAGGATTTATGGAAAGAAACATGGCCTTGATAGGGTTCGCGCAACTAGACACCAACAATAATTTTTTTTGACACAAGAAGTGCACAAGGAAGTTTTAGTCGGTTTAGGGGTCAAGCTATGGGTGTCTACAAGTTGTGTAGGTGCAACTTCAGGGTAAAACACACAAGGGTTAGAAAATACCTACACAAGCATGAAAATATTTTTTTTTAAGAGGTTTCACTTGCTAAGCTCAAGGTTGGTTAAAATGGGGGTCTTTTGCGGACAAACAAGCAACAAATTTTTTTTTTTTGGCAAAAAGGGGTTGAACAATTTCAATATTACCAAGCTAGCAAGACAAGAGAAACACATATCACGACATAACAAGACTTACCAATCTGACACGGGGTAAGGCACTTCTAACATAGCAGTACATCACATTATTCACAAGTTTTTATTATTGGAATAAGGTGAGAGAAGCATGTGGGTGCACAAGAGACAATTATAATGCGACAATCATGATGCATGCTCATTCTAGTCGTCTTCTCAGACCTAACTAATCTTTCGGATGCTTCTACAACATCCTTATTAATAGTATTAGTAGCCTTTATGGCCTATATAAATATAGCCACCTAGCTACCCATCTATTTCCTAAGGCTTCACGTCCTAGGTCTACCCTTATCGTCCTGACATCTATCCAACTGGGTTTCTAAGCAAGTTTTACTTTTGAAAAGGTTGGTAATCATGAGTTATTGACTTCTCTGTGATGGTATTCGCTCCGATACCAGCTGTGGCGGAACCGCCCGAATTATTCCAACTTAAGTGCCTAAGTCCCACCTTAAAGGCTAGACCACACTTAAATAGGAATAAATCGTCAGTCCCTCGGATCTAGTCCGACGAGGCCACTTATCCAGGATCGAATACCACTAGCTCACTCGAAGGTGAGGTACAGAGAAATACAATAAAACATAATACCACAAATTTATTAAGTATCAATAGTGATTACATTATCGGAGTTTCAGAAATAATAATCATAAATTTTAATGCAGCGGAAATAACTAACGGAGAAAACCGAGTAACATGGCGAAGCCTGGCCACGCTACTCCTCCTGGTCCTCTCCTGCGGAAGCAGTAACCCACTCGACCGTCTATCCCGGTGGCAGGGACGTAGGCCAAGTCACACCATCAACTAGTCATCCTAAGAAGTACCTGCAAAAATTATGCCACAAGCAAGGCTGAGTATACTAATACTCAGCTAGACTTACCCGGTGTGAGGAGTCTATACTCCTCTACCTCTAGACATGCAGCTGTTTGGCTGTGGGGTTTGGTTGCCAAAAGCACTAGCTGAGTTTCTAAGTCAAGATTTTATCTTTGTCAAAATTAAGTGTGACTCTCTTAAGGCTAAAAGTGTACTATCTACTCATACATAGTAACAAGCAGTTTTAGCAATCAACATGTTGTATCATCTCATCACAGTTCCACTTGTTACTCAATGTAGCAGCATGGATCAAGCAGTCTCATTAGCTGCGAGAAGCAGACGATTCGAATCGAGTTTTTATCCTTGCAAGGTAAACCTAAACACACGACATGCAGGGGCACTCCGTCCCCACACATATCAATCGTCCCCATCGATTCCCCGTCAGCAGATCAGGGCTCACCGCCTTGGCGTACAATGCCTCACTGACCCCGACTGGCCGTCATGCAGTGACCGCACTTGTACCCACCATAACCGGAATGGGAGACTACGTCTCAGGTCGCGTGAGGGGGTATGTCCACTGCCAGGTTCACTCAGGTACTAGGCTTACCGATTTACCATATTTCTCGGCATGTGCTTAGTACGTTCAAACGCTTGACTCACGGTACCACACCTTAATCCTTAATCAACTTTTTATCCCGTGAACAACCAATCCCCATGGATTGTTGCCCACAAACCAACATCAATATGATAGGAAAGTGGATACAGCCAATTCCTGACCTCGCGCGAGTGCTAGAAAAATCACTCGTCTTCTACCGAGATCCTAATTAATAAAGCAGCTACTCGACCTAGCATACTAGTATCCATCTCAAAAGGGAATCCTGAGTTCATGCAACTAAGGTTCCAAACAACTCCTACACTTAAGTGCACAGTACAAGCCTACAAACATTAAGTGTAGTAAAATAGCATATATAAACGGTTATGCATAAAACCGGGGCTTGCCTTTATTTTAACACTTAGACAGTGTTTGCTGGGGGAGGGAGGTGCTCGCTTGGCGAGCATCCACTGGTTAAGTCCACCATCCTTCAGTACGTCCACCAACTGCACCTTGTTGTTACCACCACATCACTGGCACGGTCGTCACCTCTCGGTCCTAAATGAGATGCAGGATGCATATGTATGAATACAATGAAAAATATCACAAGCTATATAAATACATGGTAGCAAACTAACATTTAAGTGTAAGACACTGCAACGACTATACGCAAGCGCTAGCTATTCATATGTTATCGGCGTTCATCATTAACACCATTAACACGACGACCACATTTTATTTATTTACGCAACACAAATACGATATGACAAGTACACGCACATTTTATTTATTTGGATACGACTTTTTATTAGTTCTCCTATTAATCGCGCAAAAGCATCACCGACCACACAAATCCAACCAAGGCAACGTAAGTTTAAGTACGACATAGACATCAATAACTACGGAACTCCTATCTACACTCAACTACAGCAAGCAAGCACATTGATCATGGACACATGTTAACTTAAGTTTAGACATCACAAATCTAAGTTCGTTAAGTGCTAATTAAGCATTTTTAGCCAAAAGGGTGAACTCAACCATCAAATGTGCACATGCAGATTTTTGGACAGCAATACAGCAGTTACTTGTTTCAGTCATAACTTTTCAAATATTAATCCAAAAATATTAAACTAGGACTTTCTGGAAAGCTTAAAAAGTGAACTATAACTTTGGTATTTTCACCTCAACCTGATTCAATACATAGCAAGGTCAAAAAGTGCAATCACAGCAGCTCTGTCCAGATTTGGACAGATTCAGACTTGCAACTTCAAAAATTCACAATTGAAGATTCAGTCATCCAAACAAATTGATCCTAGACTTTCTGGAAAGCTAATTAAATGTTCTACAAATTATTTATAAACATCTCAAAGTGGTTTAATATGCAATTTAGGATAAAACACATTAGAAGGCTTTGCTGCCCAGAATTGGACAGATTCAGTCTTCAGACTTTAAACATCCATAACTTAATCTTCAGACCACCAAAAATAGTGATCCAAGACTTTTTGGAAAGCTTGGCAAAAGTACTACACAACTTTTATAATCCCCAAGGGGTGATTCCAGGTTTAACTAAATCAAACATTTCAGTCTTTGAAATCTGTTCTGTCAGTGGACAGAACACAGCAACCAAGTTGTAAAATTCATAACTCTTAAACCGTTAGGCCTTTAGTTATGAAATTTTAACACAAGCAAGATCAGAAAAGCATCTACAACTTTCTTATAACGACCATGAACAGATTGCAACATTAAATTGAGCAAACAATGCAGTTTCTGAAATCTGTACAGAATTTGGAAAGATTCAGTTACTGAATTTGTAAAAAGCATAACTCATAAACTGTCAGACCTATGGCTGTCAAATTTTAACACCAGCAAGATAATAAAGTTGTCTACAACTTTCTTGTGAACACCAATAACTGATCTCAACATTAACTTAATCAACCACTGCAATTTCTGAAATCTGTTCAGAAATTCGACAGATTCAGGTGCTGGACTTGTGAAAAGCACAACTCTTAAACGATCAGGTTTTGGGCTGTAAAATTTTAGTACCAGCAAGATAATAAGGTTATCTACAACTCTTCTATACAACTTTCCTACAGAAAACATAATTTAATTCATCAAACAAACAGCACAATGAAAACAGCGTGTGCAGTTGAAAGGGAAATGTGCCCTTGGGCCATTTCTAAGTATTTTGGTGATTTAGTGCCCAACACAGGTGCCTAATTGTAAAATGGGACAAAGTACAAATCATGGAGTAAAGGTATGTTTCTAATCCTTAGTACATTGGTTTTGTGTACTAATATATTTGTCTAAGTGTTAGAAACAGAAAAGAAAAGAGGACAAAAGACTTGGCTGTGTGCAGCCAAGACCTTGCTCGGTCTGGAGCACCGGACTGTCCGGTGTGCACCGAACAGTGTCCGGTGCGCCAGGCCGACTCGACGCGAACTGGCCACTCTCGGGAAATTGGCCGGCGGCGTACGGCTAAAATTCACCGGACTGTCCGGTGTGCACCGGACTGTCCGGTGAGCCAACGGTCGGCCAGGGCCAACGGTCGGCCGCGCAATCCGCGCGGGACACGTGGCCGAGCCAACGGTCGGAAGACGGCACCGGACTGTCCGGTGTGCACCGGACATGTCCGGTGCGCCAACAGCGCCAGATCTGCCAACGGTCTGCAACGGTCGTCTTCGCCGTTTAAGGAAACAAATCGGGCACCGGACAGTGTCCGGTGTGCACCGGACTGTCCGGTGCCCCCGTCGATAGAAGGCCAGGATAGCCTTCCGGAATTGCTCTCAACGGCTCCTAGCTGCCTTGGAGCTATAAAAGGAGCCCCTAGGCGCATGGAGGAGACACACAAGCAACCTTTGAGCATTCTTGATCATCCACACTCAGTCTCTGCGCATTTGATTGTCATTCTAAGTGTTTCGAGCTCTGTTCTAGTGAGAACTTTGTGATACTCTTGTGAGCTCGATTCTTGGCCGTGTGTGTGCGCGTTTCGCTGTGGATTTGTGTGTGTTGCTTCCCTCCCTTACTCTGTGTTTCTTTGTGATCATATACTTGTAAGGGCAAGAGACTCCAACTTGTGGAGATTCCTTGCAAACGGGATAGTGAAAGGAACAACAAAACACCGTGGTATTCAAGTGGGTCTTTGGACCGCTTGAGAGGGGTTGATTGCAACCCTCGTCCGTTGGGACGCCACAACATGGAGTAGGCAAGCGTTGGTCTTGGCCGAACCACGGGATAAAACCACTGTGTCACTCTGTGCTTGATTCTCTTGTGGTACTGTGTTTAGTTGAGACTTCACCTTAGCCACTTGGCAATAATCGTGCTAACACTTAACAAGTTTTTGTGGCTTAAGTTTGAAGTTTGTACAGGATCACCTATTCACCCCCCCTCTAGGTGCTCTCAATTGGTATCGGAGCCGTTCTCTTCACAAAGGGACTAACCGCCCGAAGAGATGGATCCTAAGGGGAAGGGTATTGTGATCAATGACAAAGAGAAGGAGTCTTTCGTCAACGAGCCGAAGGACGATAAGCCCACCGACTCCGGCTCGGGCCAAAGACGAAAGGAAGGGAAGAAGAAGAAGACAAGGTGCATCAAGGAGATCGTCTACTACGACAGCGACGAGTCTACTTCTTCCCAAAAGGACGAGGACCACAACGACTACGAGAGAAGAAAACCGGTTAAATCGAACTTTTCATTTGATTACTCTCGTATTCCGCAAAGTTCACATTCTCATTTGCTCTCCATTCCACTCGGCAAGCCCCCACACTTTGATGGAGAGGACTACGGATTTTGGAGCCACAAAATGCGTAGTCACCTATTCTCTCTCCATCCTAGTATATGGGAGATTGTAGAGAGTGGAATGCACTTTGATAGTTCGGATAGTCCCATGTTCATTAATGAACAAATTCATAAGAATGCACAAGCTACTACTGTTCTTCTAGCTTCCTTGTGCAGGGATGAATACCATAAGGTGAGCGGCTTGGATAACGCCAAGCAAATCTGGGACACCCTCAAGATTTCTCATGAGGGGAACGACGTCACCTTACTCACCAAGATGGAGTTGGTGGAGGGCGAGCTTGGACGGTTCGCAATGATAAGGGGCGAGGAGCCAACGCAAACATACAATCGACTCAAGACCCTTATCAACAAGATAAGAAGCTACGGGAGCACGCGATGGACGGACCACGACGTCGTCCGCCTAATGCTAAGGTCATTTACCGTTCTTGATCCTCACTTGGTGAACAATATACGTGAAAATCCCAGGTACACCAAGATGTCGCCCGAAGAAGTTCTTGGGAAATTTGTTAGCGGGCGAATGATGATCAAGGAGGCGAGATATGTGGACGACGCCTTGAATGGTCCAATCAACGAGCCGCAACCTCTCGCTCTCAAGGCAACACGAAGCAAGGAGGCGCTACCTAGCAAGGTGGCACAAATTGAGGCGGCCGGACTCAACGATGAAGAGATGGCTCTCATCATCAAGAGGTTCAAGACGGCGCTAAATGGTCGCAAGGGGCAGCCAAGCAAGACCAAGACCAAGGGGAAGCGCTCATGCTTCAAATGCGGTAAGCTTGGTCATTTTATAGCTAACTGTCCCGATAATGAAAGTGACCAGGAAAAGGGGAACAAAAGAGAGAAGAAGAAGCAATACAAGAAGGCAAAGGGCGAGGCGCATCTAGGAAAGGAGTGGGACTCGGATTGCTCCTCCTCCGACTCCGACAATGAAGGACTCGCTGCTACTGCCTTCAACAAGTCTTCCCTCTTCCCCAACGAGCGTCTCACATGCCTTATGGCAAGGGAGAAGAAAGTGAGTACTCAAAACTCCACTTATGCTTCTTCTAGTGATAATGAATCGAGTGATGATGATGACATAGATTATTCATGCTTGTTCAAGGGCTTAGATAGATCTAAGATAGATAAAATCAATGAATTGATTGATGCATTGAATGAAAAGGATAGGCTTTTAGAAAAGCAGGAGGATTTATTGTATGATGAACATGATAAATTTGTAGAGGCACAAAAATCATATGCTTTAGAAGTAAAAAGAAATGAAATGCTTTCTTATGAACTATCTACTTGTCATGAAACCATTTCTACTTTACAAGGTGTTAACAATGATTTAAATGCTAAGTTAGAAGTAGCAAATAAATCTAATTCTTGTGTAGAACATGTTAAGATTTGCACTAGGTGTAAGGATTTCGATGTTGATGTCTGTAGTGAACATCTAGTTTTAATTTCCAAGTTAAATAAGGAAGTGGCTAGTCTTAATGCCCAACTTAAGACTAGCAAGAATGAAGTTGATAAAATAAAATTTGCAAGGGATGCCTACACGGTTGGTAGACACCCCTCAATTAAGGATGGTCTTGGCTACAAGAGAGAGGCCAAGAACTTAACAAGCCATAAGGCTCCCATCTTCGTCAAGGAGAAAGGGAAGGCCCCTATGGCTAGTAATGCTAAAAAGAACCATGCTTTTATGTATTATGATAGGAGAAATGCTAGAAATGCTTATAATGATTCTGATTCACATGTTTATGATTCTCATGCCATGTTTGCCTCTAGTTCTTCTTATAAGCATGATAGGGATATGCCTAGGAGAAATATTGCTCATGTGCCTAGAAAGAATGTTATTCATGCTCCTAGGAAAGTAGTAAATGAACCTTCTACCATTTATTATGCTTGTAATGCTCCCTTTGCTATTTGTAGAAAGGGTAAGAAGGTAATTGCTAGGAAGTTAGGGGCAAGATGCAAGGGAGATAAAACTTGCATCTGGGTCCCTAAAAACATTTGTGCTAACCTTGCAGGACCCAACATGAGTTGGGTACCTAAGACCCAAGCCTAAATTTGCCTTGCAGGTTTATGCATCCGGGGGTTCAAGCTGGATTATCGACAGCGGATGCACAAACCATATGACGGGGGAGAAGAAGATGTTCACCTCCTACGTCAAGAATAAGGATTCCCAAGATTCAATTATATTCGGTGATGGGAATCAAGGCAAGGTAAACAGGTGGGAGGAGCGCATCACAGCAAGAATGTGATGACCACGTCAAGACCCCTGGAGCTGCTACATATGGACCTCTTTGGACCCGTCGCCTACCTAAGCATAGGAGGAAGTAAGTATGGTTTAGTTATCGTTGATGACTTTTCCCGCTTCACTTGGGTGTTCTTTTTGCAGGATAAGTCTGAAACCCAGGGGACCCTCAAGCGTTTCCTCAGGAGAGCTCAAAATGAGTTTGAGCTCAAAGTGAAGAAGATAAGGAGCGACAACGGGTCCGAGTTCAAAAACCTTCAAGTGGAGGAGTTTCTTGAGGAGGAAGGGATCAAGCACGAGTTCTCCGCTCCCTACACACCACAACAAAATGGTGTGGTAGAGAGGAAGAACAGGACGCTAATCGATATGGCGAGGACGATGCTTGGAGAGTTCAAGACCCCCGAGTGCTTTTGGTCGGAAGCCGTGAACACGGCTTGCCACGCCATCAACAGGGTCTACCTTCACCGCCTCCTCAAGAAGACGTCGTACGAGCTGCTAACCGGTAACAAACCCAATGTATCGTACTTTCATGTATTTGGGAGCAAATGCTACATTCTAGTGAAGAAGGGTAGAAATTCTAAGTTTGCTCCCAAAGCTGTAGAAGGGTTTTTATTAGGTTATGATTCAAATACAAAGGCGTATAGGGTCTTCAACAAATCATCGGGTTTGGTTGAAGTCTCTAGCGACGTTGTATTTGATGAGACTAATGGCTCTCCAAGAGAGCAAGTTGTTGATTGTGATGATGTAGATGAAGAAGATGTTCCGATGGCCGCTATACGAACCATGGCGATTGGAGACGTTCGGCCACAGGAGCAAGATGAACGAGATCAACCTTCTTCCTCAACCACGGTGCATCCCCCAACTCAAGACGATGAACAGGTTCATCAAAAGGAGGCGTGTGATCAAGGGGGAGCACAAGATGATCACGTGATGGAGGAAGAAGCACAACCAGCACCTCCAACCCAAGTTCGAGCGATGATTCAAAGGGATCATCCCGTCGACCAGATTCTGGGTGACATTAGCAAGGGAGTAACTACTCGATCTCGATTAGTTAATTTTTGTGAGCATTACTCTTTTGTCTCCTCTATTGAGCCTTTCAGGGTAGAGGAGGCCTTGCTAGATCCGGATTGGGTGTTGGCCATGCAGGAGGAACTCAACAACTTCAAGCGCAATGAAGTTTGGACGCTGGTGCCTCGTCCCAAGCAAAATGTTGTGGGAACCAAGTGGGTGTTCCGCAACAAACAGGACGAGCACGGAGTGGTGACAAGGAACAAGGCTCGACTTGTGGCAAAAGGTTATGCCCAAGTCGCAGGTTTGGACTTTGAGGAGACTTTTGCTCCTGTGGCTAGGCTAGAGTCCATTCGTATCTTGCTAGCATATGCCGCTCACCATTCTTTCAGATTGTACCAAATGGATGTGAAGAGCGCTTTCCTCAACGGGCCAATAAAGGAGGAGGTGTACGTGGAGCAACCCCCTGGCTTCGAGGATGAACGGTACCCCGACCACGTGTGTAAGCTCTCTAAGGCGCTCTATGGACTTAAACAAGCCCCAAGAGCATGGTATGAATGCCTTAGAGATTTCTTAGTTGCTAATGCTTTCAAGGTTGGGAAAGCCGATCCAACTCTTTTTACTAAGACTTGTAATGGTGATTTGTTTGTGTGCCAAATTTATGTCGATGACATAATATTTGGTTCTACTAACCAAAAGTCTTGTGAAGAGTTTAGCAGGGTGATGACGCAGAAATTCGAGATGTCAATGATGGGCGAGTTGAACTACTTCCTTGGGTTCCAAGTGAAGCAACTCAAGGACGGCACCTTCATCTCCCAAACGAAGTACACGCAAGATCTGCTAAAGCGGTTTGGGATGAAGGACGCCAAGCCCGCAAAGACTCCGATGGGAACCGACGGACACACCGACCTCAACAAAGGAGGTAAGTCCGTTGATCAAAAAGCATACCGGTCAATGATAGGGTTGTTACTTTATTTATGTGCTAGTAGACCGGATATTATGCTTAGCGTATGCATGTGTGCTAGATTTCAATCCGATCCTAAGGAGTGTCACTTAGTGGCTGTGAAGCGAATTCTTAGATATTTAGTCGCTACGCCTTGCTTCGGGATCTGGTATCCAAAGGGGTCTAACTTTGACTTGATTGGGTACTCAGATTCCGACTATGCTGGATGTAAGGTCGATAGGAAGAGTACATCGGGGACGTGCCAATTCTTAGGAAGGTCCCTGGTGTCATGGAATTCTAAGAAACAAACCTCCGTTGCCCTATCCACCGCTGAGGCCGAGTACGTTGCCGCAGGACAGTGTTGCGCGCAACTACTTTGGATGAGGCAAACCCTCAGGGACTTTGGCTACAATCTGAGCAAAGTCCCACTCCTATGTGATAATGAGAGTGCTATCCGAATAGCGGAAAATCCTGTTGAACACAGCCGCACAAAGCACATAGACATCCGGCATCACTTTTTGAGAGACCACCAGCAAAAGGGAGATATCGAAGTGTTTTATGTAAGCACCGAGAACCAGCTAGCCGATATCTTTACCAAGCCTTTAGATGAGAAGACCTTTTGCAGGTTGCGTAGTGAGCTAAATGTCTTAGATTCGCGGAACTTGGATTGAATTGTAGCATACATGTGTTTATGCCTTTGATCATGTCCATTCTGCATTTTGTTGCGTATTATGGTGCTCAAGTTGTTCAAACACTCCCTGGACCTCACAAGTCCGTTGCAAAGTGATGCACATGTTTAGGGGGAGATGTGTTACAACTTGACCCTTTGAGACTAACCATATGCTTGAGTTTGCTTGTTTTAGTCTCAAAGGAGAATTGAAAGGGAAAAGGTGGACTTGGACCATGAAAGACTTCCACTGCACTCCGATGAGAGGGTAAATTATTCCAAGTCCATCTCATGAACTCTTGTTGCCATTTGCTCTTAATTGATGATTTTGGTGAGGCAATGGGGTTAATGGGCCACGATTTATCCCGTTTTGGTGCTTGATGCCAAAGGGGGAGAAAATAAAGGCCAAAGCAATAAATGGATCAGCTACCACTTGAGAGATTTTGAAAATAGTAGAATAGAGTTTTTTGTTTGTCAAAATTCTTATGTTGTCTCTCTTGTCAAAAGTTGGCTTCTTGTGGGGAGAAGTATTGATTATGGGAAAAAGGGGGAGTTTTTGATCAAACTCTTTTGGAATGACTCTCTTTATGCTTCAACATGTGTGTTTGTCGTAGAAATAGAGATTTGAGTTTGATTTGCAAAAACAAACCAAGTGGTGGCAAAGGATGATCCATATATACCAAAATTGATACAAAACAATTTAAGTTCTTATTTGAAGTGTTTTTGTACTTGTTCAACTTGCTTTATGTTGTGTTGGCATAAATCACCAAAAAGGGGGAGATTGAAAGGGAAATGTGCCCTTGGGCCATTTCTAAGTATTTTGGTGATTTAGTGCCCAACACAGGTGCCTAATTGTAAAATGGGACAAAGTACAAATCATGGAGTAAAGGTATGTTTCTAATCCTTAGTACATTGGTTTTGTGTACTAATATATTTGTCTAAGTGTTAGAAACAGAAAAGAAAAGAGGACAAAAGACTTGGCTGTGTGCAGCCAAGACCTTGCTCGGTCTGGAGCACCGGACTGTCCGGTGTGCACCGGACAGTGTCCGGTGCGCCAGGCCGACTCGACGCGAACTGGCCACTCTCGGGAAATTGGCCGGCGGCGTACGGCTAAAATTCACCGGACTGTCCGGTGTGCACCGGACTGTCCGGTGAGCCAACGGTCGGCCAGGGCCAACGGTCGGCCGCGCAATCCGCACGGGACACGTGGCCGAGCCAACGGTCGGAAGACGGCACCGGACTGTCCGGTGTGCACCGGACATGTCCGGTGCGCCAACAGCGCCAGATCTGCCAACGGTCTGCAACGGTCGTCTTCGCCGTTTAAGGAAACAAATCGGGCACCGGACAGTGTCCGGTGTGCACCGGACTGTCTGGTGCCCCCGTCGACAGAAGGCCAGGATAGCCTTCCGGAATTGCTCTCAACGGCTCCTAGCTGCCTTGGAGCTATAAAAGGAGCCCCTAGGCGCATGGAGGAGACACACAAGCAACCTTTGAGCATTCTTGATCATCCACACTCAGTCTCTGCGCATTTGATTGTCATTCTAAGTGTTTCGAGCTCTGTTCTAGTGAGAACTTTGTGATACTCTTGTGAGCTCGATTCTTGGCCGTGTGTGTGCGCGTTTCGCTGTGGATTTGTGTGTGTTGCTTCCCTCCCTTACTCTGTGTTTCTTTGTGATCATATACTTGTAAGGGCAAGAGACTCCAACTTGTGGAGATTCCTTGCAAACGGGATAGTGAAAGGAACAACAAAACACCGTGGTATTCAAGTGGGTCTTTGGACCGCTTGAGAGGGGTTGATTGCAACCCTCGTCCGTTGGGACGCCACAACGTGGAGTAGGCAAGCGTTGGTCTTGGCCGAACCACGGGATAAAACCACTGTGTCACTCTGTGCTTGATTCTCTTGTGGTACTGTGTTTTGTTGAGACTTCACCTTAGCCACTTGGCAATAATCGTGCTAACACTTAACAAGTTTTTGTGGCTTAAGTTTGAAGTTTGTACAGGATCACCTATTCACCCCCCCCTCTAGGTGCTCTCAGCAGTCCAAAACAACAATCATTAACTTTCAGCTTCTCTATAATTCCAGAATTAGTCGCGTTCTAGAGACTTAAATTATTCTAACACTTCACCGTTGATTAGAGTTAAATTAGTCAAATTAGGACCATCAAGTTGACTCATAAATTTTATCCAAGTCATTTTGTGCGCTAGATTTACCATACTCAATTAACCACGCGTTCTCCACGAAAATCAACATCGAAGCGCTTTTCACCCAATAATTTGCATTTTAACTTAGACTTCCCATGAGCACTACTAAGCTTCATCCACGACCATAAACATACGTATTTAGACTACAACAAACAATTCATCGTGATTCCGCGCTTAACCCAGTCATCTAACAAGTTGGCTAACTAATATAAAACTTAGCAAGTATTTTAGACTTCGCAACTCAAAAACAGAGGTGGGAGCAGGTTAATTAGTTTTTCTTAACCATTTTCTCAACTTAAACTGGAAAACACACAAGTCCTTAAAACACCATATTTTGGAGACCTCACATGTCGAGCATCAATTTATAACCTAAGTGACTCAACTTCTATCACGTTTGACAACTACCACATCACCCGATTTATCTATTTGGAACACCGCCTGCCCAGCGTGCTACTAGTACCCCGCATTTTGATTCAAGCTTAATAATACATCCTTTATTCGATTATACAACAGCAACCTAAGCGTCGTGTTACCCAATGTGTACATCTTTTCTCGTTGCGAGTGTAACCATATCACGGCATACACCCGCACACCTCAAACAATTATCTCACGCCACCACTACCATAATACACCACGGCACACACGCACATACATGTACTAATTCAATCCTCACATCACATGTATTTCCAAACTTACTCATCACATAAAACAAGCATGACACACGTGTTTACCAAAACGTGAATGCGACCTTGCCACAGCATAAAATCAAAACATTTTATACCCACATCTAGTCAAACACCACTATACATCACATCGACCAAAACGTAATTAGACAAACTACAAATCACACACATCAACAACCTCTTGTTCTCCAATCGCAAACCTGATCCTACCAATGCGTAGTACCGAAACATATTACACACATCCACATATATACATGCATTGCCCGACATCAACCAAAGCACATGTATTATTATAAATCAATCAACCTAAACGGGATCGGATTTGAGTTGTGCAAGCACGTGGTGCACCCGACCGGTCTTGTATCGAACACGCGTGCGCGACGAATGGCATTGACGACTAGCTGCGATTAGACACACACAACGGTTCAACATTTTTACCGAGCACACTAAAAAAAATGTGATAGCAGCAAGGGGATCGGGGTGTCTCACCACGGGTTTCGACAGTGTCGCGGATGGGGCTGCGCACAACACGATGTTTTCCCACAGGCATTCTGTCGAACAGCCAATGGGCGACGGCGAGCTCACTGCTCGAGCTGGGGCTGCGGGGAAATCCGGCTGCGAGGAGCTATGCTGCCGGGAGAGGGAGCCGAGCAGATACGTCGCGTCACGGGGAGGGGACAGCAGGGCTGCTGGGCGTCATGGGGATAGGCTCCCGCGGTGCCTGCTCGGACTCCAAGCTGCCGGCGGGGTGGAGAACCAACAGGGAGCTGCACGGCTGGGAAATAGGGGCGCCATGCTGAAGAAAGGGAAAGTGCAGGGGGGGCTCGACCATGGGAGGAAGAAGGTGTGGGCTGCACAGGGGCGTCGAGCTCCCTGCTGCCCTGCCTGAAGGTGGCGCCAAGGGGAGAGATGGAGTTGTCCCCTGCGCCAGTTCCATGGGAAAGAAGCAGCGAGGAGCAACCGAGGGAGGGAGCCATGGCTGCTAGGAGCGCCTGCTCCAGGGGAGCCCGACCATGGCTGCCCTGCGCAAGGGAGACCAGGGAGGAGGGCGCCATGGGAGGCCCCAAGCTTCTGCGCTGAGAAGGTGAGGTCGCCAGGAGATGCTTCAGCGCGCCGGAAGGAAGGGACGCCCGGCCATAGAAGGGGGCTCGGCGGCCATGGAGCTTCTGCTCCTGCGCGCACGAAGCAGAGGGAGGAGGAGCTGCCGCTATGCCTAGAGGGGGCGCGCTGGAGAGGAAGGTCTAGGCGCTGGGAGGTGGAGGCGCCATGGCTGCTAGCTGCTCCCTGCGCTGGCGAGAAGGAAGGGAAGTTCCCTGCGCTGGCTGCTGCTGCGAACAGGGAGGAAGAATGGCTGTGGCGGCTAGAAAAATGGAGGGGTGGGAGTGCAAAATGACCAAGGGCAAGGGAGAGGGATCCGTATTTTATAGAAAAACCCTAGGGCTAGGGTTGCTTAGTGGGCTGGGCCGGGCTGGGCCAAAACGCCAAACGGGTTGCGCTAAATATTTTCCGGACTAAAAATGTTCCCGCGATTTCGTCTGTACGCAAACAGAGTGAATGAGAGTTCGGACGATCGGGCGAATGAGCGATTAATTTCAGCCGAGAGTTTGACTTGAATTCGCTCGGAAATAATTTCCCTATGCGTGATTCGAAAATAAAATGCCTCAGGATATGACCAGCTTTCGTATTTTTAGCCGGAGAAATCGGATCGTGGCATTTTAAAATCACAGTCGATACGGGGTTTTGAATTCGGTTCGGACATGAGATATTTGGCCGAGTCGAGTAAGGATTATTTAGAGGACGACATATTGAGTATTCCGTTTGAGAGTACGGAGTCGGATTAAAATAGTCGGACATCGATCGAGGTTCGAGGAATTGGATTCGGGCTAAGATCAGATAATAGTCGTCGAGAGTTTGATTTAGAGAGCTTCAGATGAGATTTAAAATTCGAGATTGATCTTTGAGTCTGCATGAGTTCCGAGAATTAAAAAGTTTTAACACACTCCAAAATTTGTTGTTTCTCGCGATCGATTAACTCTGAATTCGGTGAACTTCCGAGAGAAAGCCTGATAAACAGAGATAGGCACGATCGAGAAATAGAAATTTTTACTGAGCATCCGAGATTAGGATTAATCTCCCGACATAACGTGAAATAGACACCTGGGGTGTCACAGAAAACGACACGTAGGCACGCGATGAACGGAGGCTCGGGCACGGAGGCGCGCGGCGACGGGCGGCATGGCTGTTCGGCCTTGCGTTTGGGCTGAAAACGAGGCGTTCGCCATGGCGCGCGGGCTGAAAACAACGGTTCGGCCACGGCCGCGAAAACGGGCTAAGTCCAAGCGTGTAGAAAGACACCGAAGCTAATGTGTAAGTCTTGGGTGAAGGGCACGGTGGAACGGTGGGAAAACGACACGGAGGCACGCGGCGACGGGCGGCAGGGCCGTTCGGCCTTGCGTCTGGGCTGAAAACGAGGGGTTCGCCATGGCGCGCGGGCCGAAAACGGAGGCTCGGGCACGAACTCGAAAATAAGCTAAGTCCAAGCGTGTGGAAAGACACCGAACCTAAAGTGCATGTCTTGAGTGAAGCGCAAGGTGGAACGGAGGGAAAACGGGAGGAGGCGCGCGGCGACGGGCGGCAGGGCCGTTCGGCCTTGCGTATTGGCTGAAAACAAGGGGTTCGCCATGGCGCGCGGGCCGAAAACGGAGGCTCGGGCACGGACTCGAAAATAAGCTAAGTCCAAGCATGTGGAAAGACACCGAACCTAGAGCGCATGTCTGGAGTGAAGGGCAAGGTGGAACGGAGGGAAAACGGGAGGAGGCGCGCGGCGACGGGCGGCAGGGCTGTTCGGCCTTGCGTATTGGCTGAAAACGAGGTGTTCGCCATGGCGCGCGGGCCGAAAACGGAGGCTCGGGCACGGACTCGAAAACGGGCTAAGTCCAAGCGTGTGGAAAGACACCGAACCTAGAGCGCATGTCTGGAGTGAAGGTAAAGGTGGAACGGAGGGAAAACGGGAGGAGGCGCGCGACCACGGGCGGCAGGGCTGTTCGGCCTTGCGTTTGGGCTGAAAAGGAGGTGTTCGCCATGGCGCGCGGGCCGAAAACAACGGTTCGGCCACGGCCGCGAAAACGGGCTAAGTCCAAGCGCGTGGAAAGACACCGAGGCTGCTACGTAGGTCTCGGTTGAAGGTGTAATACCCAATTTGTAATGGATAATAAAAGAGGAGGAAAGTTATTTTTTTATGTTTTATGTGTATATTGAATCTACCTATCATCACATGTGACTGATCATGTTCAAAAAATGAGTAGAACATTACTAAGACACAAATAAACCATTGCATCATATTGGAGTTTTATTGTTTGTGCATTAAATAAAATAATAATGTTAATAATAATAAAATAATAATTCTAAAGGTTGAATTGATCCCTAAATTAAAATATAGGGTTTTTGAAAATAAAAAGAGAAGAAATACCACATAAAACATAGGAAATAAATATATACATAAATATATTCTCTTTATCTCCAAATGTAAATAGGTACATTTGATATAATTACAGATCCCTAACTGAAATTCAAATTTGAATTTGAAATGTAAAGGGGGGAATGAAAATCTAAAGTTGAAAAAAAGAGAAAAGGTAAAAGAAAAGGGGTAGAAAATAAGAAACCGCGCATGGGCTGGAATTTCCCCTTTCTGGCCCATCTCCATATTTCATCCCGCGTCGGCCCATAACTACACCTCCTCTCCTAAACACGCCTGCGTGGGCTGCCTGGCGGCCCAGCTAACAGCATCCGCGCGGCCAGTGTCTCCTTTGGCGCATTGCCACTGCGCCGCGGGCCCCACTTGGCAGCCTCACCCCACGCACCAACCTGCACTGCCTCTGGCGTGTGGGTCGCTTCCGTCAGACTCGTCGCCTACCCAGCCGTAACAAGCTCCGCTCATAGCGCGCCGATCTCGGAGGCGGGTCGGCCATGCAGGGCCCCAATCCTCGTCTATAAAACCATGCCATGGCCCTTCAACCACCTCGGCCATATCTGCCCATCTCAAAGTGGGAGAGAATGCTTCAACACGAGGCGCTCGTCACCAAAGGATGACTGCTGGTCCGCCGTGGGGGAAAACACCGGTGCACTAGTGCTAGCGCCTCGATTGGTGGGTGGTTAGCTTCTCCTGATCACCGGGCACCTGGGCATGGTGGTGGTGGCCGCTGCGACGACTCGATGGCTGGGCGATTGCTCGCCGTCATACAAATTCCGCCATGAATCCGCCGTGGGTTCCGCTCGCACCGTGGGCAAGCATCTCTGCGCTACCATCTTGGGTACGTTTTGCCGCTAACGTGTTCGCCCTTGTTCATACATCGTGTAGCTCGGTCCAATTTGTAAATGGCGCTCGGGAACGGCCGATTGAATCCTCGCCGGCGGGCTTCGCCGCGTCCGTGGGCGGCGCCGCCGTCCGCTCGACCGGGAGGAAGGGGAAAGTGTTTGGGCCGTTGATCCGTAATGGACGCCTGTGATTAGATCGTGACCGATTCATTCTGAACCGTTCATCCGGGGATGTGTGGTGGAGAATCGATCCGGCGTACCCCTTCGCGTGTGAAGATCCGAACCGTTGGATGGGGATCGGGCGCATTCAAAGCCACCTCGGGTATTTTAAATCCGATCCGTAGATCTCGGATCGGGCGGCCTCCAGCGCTTACCGGTTCGCTTAGACGTAGGTCTAATCTGGCGCATCGGTCGTTGATCCAACGGCCGAGATCCGCCTGTAGCCTTGCCGTGGCAATCTTCGTAAAGAGCCCCTGCACTTTTTCTGAAATAACCCGCCGTCCATGGGCGATGTTCACTGAGTCTTAGAAAATTTACGTGCTAGCCCCTGGGTTTCTCTGCTATTGACGCCCAGTCCAGATAACAGAGAAACTAGATAATTAATATTAGAAATTGATTTTTACTATAAAAATAAATCTTAAAACTTGTATAATTCATATTTAATTCATTTTAACTCCAAATTGAGTCATTCCAGTTGCAATAATTTTATTTTAATATTGTATATCAACTAGTAACACTGTTTAGCCATGAAACTTGAAGCAAAATTGTTCATTTGAATTAATCTGTTCTAGGTACTTAATAACTTCAGAAATTCATAACTAAATAACTACAACTCCAAATTTAGTGATTCTTGTTCCTACTATCTCGTAGCAACGCGTAGATTATTATTATTCAGTTTGTACTTATGTTTGGTGTAATGTTAATTTTGCCTATACAATGTTTGTTTGTACTGCTACGACTAGAGCGAGGTCACGTGTCATCTGAAGAGCAAGTTGGTACCTGGATTCTCAAGGCCCAGGCAAGTTGTGCCCTTGATCACTTCTTTTTACCCACTCATGTTCTAATTAATCATAATGATCTGCATAGGTTAATTTTGATGGGACCCAATAGGATACCCTAGTTTGTCTATCTTTATACCTTGTTTACCACTGAACTTTCTGGGTAGTACTTGCTAGTGCTATATGTGGTTTTGGGTATGGAGATACATTTTATTCATGATTATACTTTTATTATCAGTTGTTATTTATTGTTCATGATAAGATCATTATGTTAATTGGAACATGGAGAACCACCCGGGAAAACAGTGCTACCACAAGGGTTTAATGGGACGCCCTTGGCTGATTAACTAGGAAAGCTAGTGGAGGTCTTCCTTACCCAAAAGGGGCAAGGGCAGTAGGGGAGTGGTCAGTGTAGGGAGGTCCTTGGGCTGATTTTGCTGCGATGGCGGTCAGGCAAGAACCCTGCACTGGAGCTTCCTATAAACTGTAGCGGGATTTCTGAAGCTAGTGGAACTTTGTAAAGGCCTCGTAGTGTTACCCTGCCTCGCCTCCTCGGTAGAGGTGTATGGGATTGGCCGTCTCTTGGCAGCTGGGTAACATGACTTGTGGGTAAAGATGCGCAACCTCTGCAGAGTGTAAAACTGGTATACTAGCCGTGCTCACGGTCATGAGCGACTCGGACACTCACATGATTAATTTATGGAACTAAATTCAATTTGTCATATGCATTGCATCGCAGGTGAGGTTGTTACTTTTGTTCTACTATTTAATTGGGTTGGTATTTACTTATACTTAGTAACTGCTAATAAAATTTTGACCAACTTTAAAAGCAATGCTCAGCTCTAATCATCTCCTTTGGTAAGCCTTACACTTCACGTGAGCTCCCACCTTTGGCGAGTTCATGCACATTATTCCCCACAACTTGTTGAGCGATGAACGTATGTGAGCTCACTCTTGCTGTCTCACACCCCCCCCCCCACAGGTCAAGAATAGGTACCGCAGGATGATGCGCTCGGAGGATGCTGTGATGTGTTCGTGAGAGATCTAGGTCGTCGTCTCCCAGTCAACTTTGGGTTGCTGGACCGTTGTCTCCTTATTATGTAATTATTTATTTTGTATAGAACTCCTGTTATAAATAAATATGTGACATTCGATCCTGTGCCACTATACATCATATGTGTGAGACTTGGTCCCAGCACACCTGGTGATTATGTACGCGCCCGGGTTTTGGACCCCTAAAATCCGGGTGTTACAGAAGTGGTATCAGAGGAATGTTGACTGTAGGACGAAACCTAGATAGAACTAGACAACCATTGTCTACTTACCTTTGCTACTCTAAATCATTCTAGACTTATCTTAATCTTTTCTCATCTATTTCCGCTTACTCTGATTATTCTTATCTTTTCTTTCTAAAAGACAAATGTGGATTTCACACTTTGAAATCCTGTGCTTAAAGTGACTTTAGGAATAGGAAACCTAATCTTAAGAACAAAAACAAAACTATTTTCTATACACTTGAATGTTTGTTCTTATGATACTTGTATGATTTGGATCTTTGATTGAGTGTGATTAGTTGTGGAGTAATGTCCACAATTACATCTGCATATACATATAGGGAAAAAAACGCTCATCAAGATAACTGGACAAACTAGATTATTCCTCATTAAAGTATCTAGCCTAACAATATCCATCTCATCTAAAAAGATTCTATCCTACACTCATAGATCCATCTCATCTCAAAAGATCCTAACTTATCCTAATTAAAATATATTTAACTTAATAGATCCATCTTATCTTAAAAGATACTCTATTACTATTAATAGATTCATCTTGTCTTGAAAAGATTCTATCTTATCCCAATAGATCTAACTGACCTCAAAAGATTCTATCTTATCTTTATGGATCCATCTTATCCTAATAAGCATACTTATCCACCCTAGTTTAAACAACCATGATCTAATGCAAATTAATTAGATCTTATCTAGTCTAAAATAATCATATCAATTTATTCTAGATCTGATCCAATCTAGTGTGAGTTTCCTAATGCTGGTACAAAAGATAAGGTCATACTACTAATCCACTTACACCTAAATTAGTGACTTAGATCAACTCGGCCATACACAACAACTTGACCTACATAATTGGGTGCATAACCTATCCCACCCATCTGGAATCAAACAACCAAACCAGATCCAGACTAATCTCATTTAACTCATAGCCTAGCTGCTCCACCTACTACTTTATCTTAACTACATGTCCCTAATTTGAATAACAACTTCAAGAACGAAGATTGAAGATGAACGACCTCAACAAATTAAGGAAGAATAAGACTCAAGCTAGTTCTTCAAAAGAATCAAGAGCCACAATCTTGGATGAAGTCTTTCCTTACCACACTCTTTCTTACCCAAACCTCTCTATGCTTTAAAGACATCTTTTACCATACACAATAAAGTGGACATACATATATATACCCATGCTCACCTAATCACTCACTAATGAAGAAAAAAAAGAGAGACTCTTGATTTTTGAACTAATTAGAAACTAAAAGCTAAATTTTAAATCACTCTTCCTATATCCTCTTTCTTACAAATCTCGAGGACGAGATTATTGTTAAGGGGGGTAGGATTTGTAATACCCAATTTGTAATGGATAATAAAAGAGGAGGAAAGTTATTTTTTTATGTTTTATGTGTATATTGAATCTACCTATCATCACATGTGACTGATCATGTTCAAAAAATGAGTAGAACATTACTAAGACACAAATAAACCATTGCATCATATTGGAGTTTTATTGTTTGTGCATTAAATAAAATAATAATGTTAATAATAATAAAATAATAATTCTAAAGGTTGAATTGATCCCTAAATTAAAATATAGGGTTTTTGAAAATAAAAAGAGAAGGAATACCACATAAAACATAGGAAATAAATATATACATAAATATATTCTCTTTATCTCCAAATGTAAATAGGTACATTTGATATAATTACAGATCCCTAACTGAAATTCAAATTTGAATTTGAAATGTAAAGGGGGGAATGAAAATCTAAAGTTGAAAAAAAAAGAGAAAAGGTAAAAGAAAAGGGGTAGAAAATAAGAAACCGCGCATGGGCTGGAATTTCCCCTTTCTGGCCCATCTCCATATTTCATCCCGCGTCGGCCCATAACTACACCTCCTCTCCTAAACACGCCTGCGTGGGCTGCCTGGCGGCCCAGCTAACAGCATCCGCGCGGCCAGTGTCTCCTTTGGCGCATTGCCACTGCGCCACGGGCCCCACTTGGCAGCCTCACCCCACGCACCAACCTGCACTGCCTCTGGCGTGTGGGTCGCTTCCGTCAGACTCGTCGCCTACCCAGCCGTAACAAGCTCCGCTCATAGCGCGCTGATCTCGGAGGCGGGTCAGCCATGCAGGGCCCCAATCCTCGTCTATAAAACCATGCCATGGCCCTTCAACCACCTCGGCCATATATGCCCATCTCAAAGTGGGAGAGAATGCTTCAACACGAGGCGCTCGTCACCAAAGGATGACTGCTGGTCCGCCGTGGGGGAAAACACCGATGCACTAGTGCTAGCGCCTCGATTGGTGGGTGGTTAGCTTCTCCTGATCACCGGGCACCTGGGCATGGTGGTGGTGGCCGCTGCGACGACTCGATGGCTGGGCGATTGCTCGCCGTCATACAAATTCTGCCATGAATCCGCCGTGGGTTCCGCTCGCACCGTGGGCAAGCATCTCTGCGCTACCATCTTGGGTACGTTTTGCCGCTAACGTGTTCGCCCTTGTTCATACATCGTGTAGCTCGGTCCAATTTGTAAATGGCGCTCGGGAACGGCCGATTGAATCCTCGCCGGCGGGCTTCGCCGCGTCCGTGGGCGGCGCCGCCGTCCGCTCGACCGAGAGGAAGGGGAAAGTGTTTGGGCTGTTGATCCGTAATGGACGCCTGTGATTAGATCGTGACCGATTCATTCTGAACCGTTCATTCGGGGATGTGTGGTGGAGAATCGATCCGGCGTACCCCTTCGCGTGTGAAGATCCGAACCGTTGGATGGGGATCGGGCGCATTCAAAGCCACCTCGGGTATTTTAAATCCGATCCGTAGATCTCGGATCGGGCGGCCTCCAGCGCTTACCGGTTCGCTTAGACGTAGGTCTAATCTGGCGCATCGGTCGTTGATCCAACGGCCGAGATCCGCCTGTAGCCTTGCCGTGGCAATCTTCGTAAAGAGCCCCTGCACTTTTTCTGAAATAACCCGCCGTCCATGGGCGATGTTCACTGAGTCTTAGAAAATTTACGTGCTAGCCCCTGGGTTTCTCTGCTATTGACGCCCAGTCCAGATAACAGAGAAACTAGATAATTAATATTAGAAATTGATTTTTAGTATAAAAATAAATCTTAAAACTTGTATAATTCATATTTAATTCATTTTAACTCCAAATTGAGTCATTCCAGTTGCAATAATTTTATTTTAATATTGTATATCAACTAGTAACACTGTTTAGCCATGAAACTTGAAGCAAAATTGTTCATTTGAATTAATCTGTTCTAGGTACTTAATAACTTCAGAAATTCATAACTAAATAACTACAACTCCAAATTTAGTGATTCTTGTTCCTACTATCTCGTAGCAACGCGTAGATTATTATTATTCAGTTTGTACTTATGTTTGGTGTAATGTTAATTTTGCCTATACAATGTTTGTTTGTACTGCTACGACTAGAGCGAGGTCACGTGTCATCTGAAGAGCAAGTTGGTACCTGGATTCTCAAGGCCCAGGCAAGTTGTGCCCTTGATCACTTCTTTTTACCCACTCATGTTCTAATTAATCATAATGATCTGCATAGGTTAATTTTGATGGGACCTAATAGGATACCCTAGTTTGTCTATCTTTATACCTTGTTTACCACTGAACTTTCTGGGTAGTACTTGCTAGTGCTATATGTGGTTTTGGGTATGGAGATACATTTTATTCATGATTATACTTTTATTATCAGTTGTTATTTATTGTTCATGATAAGATCATTATGTTAATTGGAACATGGAGAACCACCCGGGAAAACAGTGCTACCACAAGGGTTTAATGGGACGCCCTTGGCTGATTAACTAGGAAAGCTAGTGGAGGTCTTCCTTACCCAAAAGGGGCAAGGGCAGTAGGGGAGTGGTCAGTGTAGGGAGGTCCTTGGGCTGATTTTGCTGCGATGGCGGTCAGGCAAGAACCCTGCACTGGAGCTTCCTATAAACTGTAGCGGGATTTCTGAAGCTAGTGGAACTTTGTAAAGGCCTCGTAGTGTTACCCTGCCTCGCCTCCTCGGTAGAGGTGTATGGGATTGGCCGTCTCTTGGCAGCTGGGTAACATGACTTGTGGGTAAAGATGCGCAACCTCTGCAGAGTGTAAAACTGGTATACTAGCCGTGCTCACGGTCATGAGCGACTCGGACACTCACATGATTAATTTATGGAACTAAATTCAATTTGTCATATGCATTGCATCGCAGGTGAGGTTGTTACTTTTGTTCTACTATTTAATTGGGTTGGTATTTACTTATACTTAGTAACTGCTAATAAAATTTTGACCAACTTTAAAAGCAATGCTCAGCTCTAATCATCTCCTTTGGTAAGCCTTACACTTCACGTGAGCTCCCACCTTTGGCGAGTTCATGCACATTATTCCCCACAACTTGTTGAGCGATGAACGTATGTGAGCTCACTCTTGCTGTCTCACACCCCCCCACAGGTCAAGAACAGGTACCGCAGGATGATGCGCTCGGAGGATGCTGTGATGTGTTCGTGAGAGATCTAGGTCGTCATCTCCCAGTCAACTTTGGGTTGCTGGACCGTTGTCTCCTTATTATGTAATTATTTATTTTGTATAGAACTCCTGTTATAAATAAATATGTGACATTCGATCCTGTGCCACTATACATCATATGTGTGAGACTTGGTCCCAGCACACCTGGTGATTATGTACGCGCCCGGGTTTTGGACCCCTAAAATCCGGGTGTTACAGAAGGGCACGGTGGAACGGAGGGAAAACGGGAGGAGACGCAAGGCGACGGGCGGCAGGGCTGTTCGGCCTTGCGTTTGGGCTGAAAACGAGGAGTTCGCCATGGCGCACGGGCCGAAAACGGATTTGCGGCCACGGCCGCGAAAACGGGCACGTGGAAGGGCACGGGACCCTCCCATGGTTCTCCGCGTGAGACGTGGAAGTTCGGGTCCACCCGCGAGGGAAAACGGGTCACGCTAGCG
>NC_050101.1:17118676-17123676 GCF_902167145.1 Zea mays | reverse complement strand
CTCCAAATTACTTCATTCCAGTTCCTAAAATTTTGTAATAATGTTGTTTATTACATAGCACCTCTGTTTTAACATGAAAATGGTATTAAAATTTATTTCTTAACTAATCTCGTATCAAATACATAAAACCTTAGGAAATTCGTTTCTCCTTCGTTTTAAATCCGATTTGACTCGTTCCAGTTGCGTTAGTCTCGTAGCAACGCGTAGATTATTATTACTCAGTTTATTCTTATGTTTGGTGTGATGTTAATTTTGCCTATACCATGTTTGTTTGTATTGCTACGACTAGCGTGAGGTCACGAGTCACCTGAAGATCACCCTGGTATCTGGAATCTCAAGTGCCAGGCAAGTTGTGCCCTTGATCACTTCTTTTTACCCAGCCATGTTCTGATTAATCATAATGATCTGCACAGGTTAATTTTGATGGGACCCAATAGGTTACCCTAGTTTGATTATCTTTATACCTTGTTACCACTGAACATTTTGGGTAGTACTTGCTAGTGCTTTATGTGGTTTTGGGTATGGAGATACACTATTCCTGATTACACTTTTTATTATCTGTTTATTATTTACTGTTCATGATAAGATCATTATGTTAATTGGAACATGGAGCGACCACCCGGGAAAACAGTGCTACCACAAGGGTATAATGGGACGCCCTTGGCTGATTAATTAGGAAAGCTAGTGGAGGACTACCTTACCCGAAAGGGGCAAGGGCAGTAGGGGAGTGGTCAGTGTAGGGAGGCCCTCGGGAGGATTTTGCTGCGATGGCGGTCCTGCAAGGGAATTCCTGCATTGGAGCTTCCTATAAACTGTAGCGGGTTTTCTGAAGCTAGTGGAACTTTGTAAAGGCCTCGTAGTGTTACCCTGCCTCGCCTCCTCGGTAGAGGTGTATGGGAAGTCGCGATCCCTTGGCAGATGGGTAACATGACTTGTGGGTAAAGATGCGCCACCTCTGCAGAGTGTAAAACTGGTATACTAGCCGTGCTCACGGTCATGAGCAGCTCGGACCCTCACATGAGTAAATTATGGAACTTAAACTCAATTTGTCATATGCATTGCATCGCAGGTGAGGTTGTTACTTTTGTTCTACTATTTAATTGGGCTGGTATTTACTTATACTTAGTAATTGCTAATAAAATTTTGACCAACTTTAAAAGCAATGCTCAGCTTCAACCATCCTCTTTGGTAAGCCTTACACTTCACATGAGCTCCCATCTTTGGCGAGTTCATTCACATTATTCCCCACAACTTGTTGAGCGATGAACGTATGTGAGCTCACTCTTGCTGTCTCACACCCCCCCACAGGTCAAGAACAGGTACCACAGGATGAGGCGCTTGGAGGATGCTGTGACGAGTTCGTGAGAGGTCTAGGCCGTCGTCTCCCAGTCAACTTTGGGTTGCTGGATCGTTTCCTCATATGATGTAATTATTTAATTATTTCTGTACAGAACTCCTCTTATATAGTAAAGATGTGACATTCGATCCTGTGCCACTATGCATCATATGTGTGAGACTTGGTCCCAGCACACCTGGTGTTTATGTTCGCGCCTGGGTTTTTGACCCCTAAAATCCGGGTGTGACAGAAGTGGTATCAGAGGAATGTTGACTGTAGGACGAAACCTAGATAGAACTGGACAATCATTATCTACTTACCTTTGCTACTCTGATTCATTCTAAACTTATCTTAATCTTTTCTCATCTAATTCCGCTTACTCTGATTATTCTTATCTTTTCTTTCTAAAGACAAATGTGGATTTCACACTTTGAAATCCCGTACCTAAAGTGACCTTTAGGAATAGGAGACCAAATCTTAGGAACAAAAACAAAACTATTTTTATAGGTATCTATAGGCTTGAATGCTTGTTCTTATGATAATTGTTTGATTTGGATCTTTGATTGAGTGTGATGGGTTGTGGATTAATGTCCACAATTGCATCTGCCTATACATCTAGGCATAAAGAAAAATACTTATAAAACTAGCTAGACAAACTAGATTATTCCTCATTAAAGTATCTAGCCTAACAATATCCATCTTATCTAGAAAGATTCTATCTTACACTCATAGATCCATCCTATCTTAAAAGATACTCATCTTATCTTGAAAAGATCTTATGTCACCCTAATAGATCTAACTGACCTCAAAGGATTCTATGTTATGGATCCATCTTATCCTAAGAAGCATACTTATCCACCCTAGTTTAACAACCATGATCTAATGCAAATTAATTAGATCTTATCTAGTCAAACTAGTCATACCAATCTAATCTAGATCTCATCTAATCTAATATGATCTAATCTAATGTGGTCTACTTAAACAGATTAGTGATACTGGGAGAAGAGATTAAACCCTACTAGTCAGGTATTAACTTAACTTCGCACATTAGACCAACTCAACCATAGGCATAAGATCTAACCTAGCCAATAGAGTCTTGATGGATTGCATAATCTATCTATCTCCACCTAACCTCAAACAATCTTTTGACCTACATCAATCTCAGCCATATCTATCTTAACCATACTCCGGTAACTCCGATGATAAACACTGACCCCGACTCAATGAGACCAAGACCGAAGAAGAAAAGATCGACATTGACAAGGAAGGATATAACAGTCAAGCAAATATCGAGATGAATCAAGATTTAAATATTTCGGATGAAGTCTTCTCCTTGCCATAATCTTTCTTACCACAACCTGTCCATCTTATATCATACATAATAAGTACCTGGATATCTATGCTCTCCTAATCACCCACTATTGATTATAAAAAATGATGAAACTCTAGATTTTTAACCCAATTATATACTAAAAGCTGAATTACAAACCAATCCTTCTGTATCCCTTTTCTTACAGATCTCGGGGACGAGATTCTTTTTAAGGGGGTAGGATTTGTAATACCCGATTTGTAATTGGTTAGAAATAATATAAAGAGAAACAATTTCTCCTTATGTGAGTTTGACCTTTATGCATCATCACATGTGAACACCCCATGTAAAAACAAATAATTAATAACATAAAAGCCACTAAAGTATGTATCATGCTGGTTTTCATTGTTGTGTGCATCTTGTGACCACAGAATAAATCATATGAAAAGAAAATATTAAAGTCCCAAGTGGAATTTAGAATGTAAAAGAGATTTAGGATTTAGAAAAGAGAGAGAAATATTGGCCAATACCAAATAAAATCCTTAGAGAAATAAATTCATTTCAGCATGGCAGGTTTGAATCACACCTTCAAATAGTTGAGTACAAATTCATCACAAAATTTTATATCCAAAATTTGGATTTCAAAATAAAAAGAAAACAAAAGCAAAGGAAAAAGAGAAATAAAAGAAAGAACCAAAGACACCTAGCTGGGCCAATTTCAACCAATTCGGCCCACTAAGTCTTTCCCCGCGCAGCCCAACTAACCTACCGGCGCCGACATGTGGGACCTCTGTGTCAGCTGCCCTATCTCACGCGCGTGCTCTGGCTCCATTTCACTGCGCCACTGCCGCGTGGGGCCGTATGTCAGCCGTAATGATCGCGCTCCCTCTCAAACCTTGCTCTCTGCCACTGGGTCCTCCTCGTCAGTTCGCCCTGTGGATCTTCCCCCGAACGCCGCACTCCGCCAACCTCGCGCAACGGATGCCGAGTTCTTCGGCATGGCGGACTTGTGCGACTAGGCTTCTGCCCGCATATAAGGAAGCTGGGTCCCCACGCCGTTAACCTAACCACAACTGGTTGCCTCTTCTACCCTCTGGCGCGACCTCGCGCACTGGATCTCCTCTCCGCTGCCATACGCCATCGTCACAGGGGGGCTTCGCCGTCGTCGGCTGGAGAAGGAAGGCTACCTCCGCCGCTCCGCTAGCTGTGAGTACTCCTAAGGACATACGCTCGTACCTCCTACTCCAGTTGCAACTAGGATCGTTCGATAAAAGGCACGCATCACCTGGCGATTTCTCGCCGGAGTGGTAGAACCGCCGTGCACCGTGGTCAGGGCTCACGCGCACGCTTTACTTCAGTTGAGTTCTGTCCGCGAGCTCGGGCCATTCATGACAACGTGTAGAGTACCTAGATTGGAGGAATCGGTGCTCGGTGCATCGGATTGGGGTTCTTCCGGTGGCTCTCCGCCGTGGGAGCTCAGGCTCCGCTGTTACCCGGCGAGGGCTGGGGAAGATGCACCGTGGACCGTTGGATGCTCTATGCGCGGCTCTGATTGAAAACCAGGTGTCGGTTCGGGCGCGTTCGTCTGGGACCGTCGATCTAGAGTTAGTCGGCTGGGATTTAATGATGTGTGGAGCGAGCGATTGCCGTGGATTCTAGATCCAGTGGCCTCAGTTGTATACCGTTTCGTTTCAAGCCGATTGGATCCTGGCCCTAGAATTCTAATCGGTCGGCCAGAGTTAGTCCATACCCCTTCGCGGGTCTAAATTGCATTTGGGCCCCTCGGTTTATGTCAAAACAACCCGCAGTCCTGGCGCCAGCCGATCTGTGTCTAGGCAATTTTACCCCGAGCACCCTGCATCTCTGTTTAAATATGCGCGCAGTCCAGAGGTCATGGGAAATTGAATAAATAATATCAGGAAATGGTTTTTAATGAGAAAATAATTACTAGAACTTCAATAATTCATAGAAAATGCATATGAACTCCAAATTACTTCATTCCAGTTCCTAAAATTTTGTAATAATGTTGTTTATTACATAGCACCTCTGTTTTAACATGAAAATGGTATTAAAATTTATTTCTTAACTAATCTCGTATCAAATACATAAAACCTTAGGAAATTCGTTTCTCCTTCGTTTTAAATCCGATTTGACTCGTTCCAGTTGCGTTAGTCTCGTAGCAACGCGTAGATTATTATTACTCAGTTTATTCTTATGTTTGGTGTGATGTTAATTTTGCCTATACCATGTTTGTTTGTATTGCTACGACTAGCGTGAGGTCACGAGTCACCTGAAGATCACCCTGGTATCTGGAATCTCAAGTGCCAGGCAAGTTGTGCCCTTGATCACTTCTTT